>NC_142100.1:1800000-1965000 GCF_054644295.1 Miniopterus natalensis
AGGCCCCGCACAAGGACCGCAACGCTTAGACGGAGAACGTGGTGCGAGGGGCGTGAGAGACGCCCTGGGACGGCTCCAGTCTCTAACTGGAGACTGAGCGTTCCCTAGCATTTCTTTTGGCACACAATTGTTTAAATCTTTTAAAAATATATTGATTTCGGGAGAGGAAGGGAGAGGGAGAGAGAGATGGAAACGTCAACGATGAGGGTCGCGGATGGGCTGCCCCCCGCAGCCCCGCCTGGGATGGAGCCCGAGCGGGAGGGACCCGCGGGCTCCTGCCTCCTGGGGCGATGCTCGGCCGCCCGCCTCCTAAAAGCCAGTGCGCGGTGATCCTGGGAAACAGGTATCCCCTGGAGACGAGGGCCTCTACCTGTCTGCACGAGCAGTGGGCACAGTGCCCCTAACCCCGCCGCCCCGAGCCTCGCCGGCGGGCTGCGGCGCTGCGCGGGACGCCGGGCCGCGCTGGCGGAGGCAGGGGCCCTGAGAAGGCGGCTTCCTCGGGCAGGGCTCCTGAAAGGTAGCGTCTTTGTGCGCAGCTCGGCGACGATGCTTTGTCTCGGGCTGGAACCTGCAGTAGCAGGGCTGTGTGCCAGGGAAAGGAGACGAGAGGAAGAGGGAGCGGAGAGGAGGGGGAGGGGAGGAGACAGAATCCGAACCAACGGGCACGGAGCGAGAGCCGTGCGGCACAGTGTGGCGTTTCATTTAATACTTTTCCCTTTTTGTCATTATTGGGAAGGAGAAAGATGGTTGGTAAGGGGTGGTGACTAGGTTAGAATTTTTTCAAATTTGTCTAATAGCGTGTTTGTAGTAGACTGATGGAGAGAAAAGAAACATGCTAGAATAATCATAAAGGGTGGAGCTGTCAAACAATATCTTTGACTCACTGGGTGCCTCCCTGTAATGCAAGATGAATCATCTCTAAGCAGAGTCATCCGTTGTCTCAGTGTGCTTGTACCCAGAGGCCAGGTTATGGGAATCATGTCATTGCACTCATCTCCGAAAAGGAAAGGTAAATAGGGAATGAAATTTACTGAGACTCTCCCAAACCTCTGTGCATTTGCAATGATAATTCAGCATGATTTCACACAGTAAACTAATTTGCCTTGTCTGTATTTTCTCTTCTTACAAAGATATGCCAATATATGAGTTATGAAAGTTGTGCTATGAACACATATTTTCTCTATACAACCCAGTGATGTCTTTGGAGGATACTTATTTCAAGCAGTTAACACCTGACCCCAATTTCTGTGGGTAATTAGTGAGCTAGATAACCACACGAAGTGGGTAATTATTTAGTACCCAAGGGTGCGCTAGAAGTGGGGAGTGGTTTTGTTAGCAAAAGCACATCTCTAATTATTGTATCTATGATGGGTGCTTTAAAAATGTCAGTTACTATTTCAAGTGAACCGTGATAAATAAGTGAACTATTTTACTGTCCTTAGCATATCCATATTATATTTAACTATGGTTAATAATATTTACCTCTCTTGTATGCAGTGTTGTGAAGATTAACTAGTTAACATCTATAAGACTGTCAGAGATAAAATGTGCTAGGGAGCTTCTAAATACAGTATTATTATTGTTATTAATATCTTGGCTAATAATCCCAGGATGGGAGAAGTTTAGGGAGTAGATGCAACTGTGTAAGTCTACATCTTGGCTTGAAAATATGCTGAGATCACAAATGTAATGAGTCTGATGATGGGGAATGGTCTCCTACTGACCAAGTCTAACACAGGCTGTAATAGAAAGGAAAGGTAGATGCTCATTCATTGACAGCAGGCTTCAGGTGGATCTGAGGAGCCAGGATAGGAGATGGAGAAAGGGTGAATCGGAAGGCAGGAGTCAGTGACCATCTAGGAAGCCAGCTGAATCAGCCCCACCACTCCCTCCTTCTGAAGTCTTCCATCCTTCCCTTTGATGAGCAACAAATAAGAACAAAAATTCCCAAAGAAGACATTCATGCAAGCCCAGGGGCAAATTAATCATAATTAAAATCAATTAGCTAGTTATATAGTATTTATTCTGAAGAACAATCAGTACAAATTATTTTACCAAATACAGATACATTTTAAAATATCACAGTGTTAAGAATAGGCACACCCAGATCCCTTCAGATATATGAGCAGCAACCAAAAAGCACTTTCTAGTTCACTTGCTTTTATGAATCACCCCCAGGATAGTAAGGGGATATTACTGTATTTTGCTGAGAAAGAAAGGAAAAAAGAGATAAAAGAAAAAAAAAAAGGAAACCCCGTGATTCAGGGACCCTGATTCTCCAGAGCAACCAAGCCTGGAAAACAAACAACAAAAACTTACTGCTTCTTTCTCTGTCGCTGCCCAGCTCCTTGAACCGGCTCTCTGGGTCTGGCTGAGGCAGGACAGACAGGACTTTGGGATCCAAATTTTTACCAGGCTCACCACATTTTTTTCTTTCAAAGCAAGGTTGTCCTGGGGATTAACCCCAGGAGTCTGGGAGATGTGAAGCATGTGGAAAGGGTGGAGGAAAATATGCAAAGATATTGTATTCAGCCAAGTTTATAGTATCTACAGAATAGGAAGGGGAAGAGCCCCGTTAGTCAGCCAACAGGTACCACCCGGAAAGCTCTGCTGAAGGACAGCTCCCAGGACACATGTCCACGATGTGATCGGAGGCCATGGTGGATGAGTACAATTCAAGGGTTTGGGGGCAAAGAGAAAATGTTTCCAAAATCCACCTTCACCCAGGCTTCTGAGCTGAGCCTGTGTTTGTCACCCTTTTCCAGCTCGGAACTACAAAGGCTGACTGGCATTCCCCAATCGCCCAGGCCTTGTCAAACCTGCAGACTGTGCTAGACTTGCCCCACCTCCCACTGCAGCACTCTCTGTGGTCCTGCTCCAGCTGCTCTGCCAGGAGCCAGATTTCTGTTTTAATTGTCCTACCTGCACTTTCCGTCGGCCACTGCGGTTGGCTCGTGGTTCCCGGTATGGTTTCAAAGGCCCAAATCAGTTGCTTCTCCTTCCCCATCATTTTAAACACCTCAAGTACTCCTTTTTCTGAATTTTTGTGTCTGAAATGTTTTCATGTCTTACAGTTTCTTTTATCTCTGGCCACCACCATAGCCTTTGTTTGGCATCTCTTATTTGACTTTTTTTTTTTTTTTTTGCTATATCAAATACAGTTCTATCTCATGTTATGGACTGAAAACTGAAAATGCAAAAGTCTGCTGCTAGCATCTCCTCTCTCCCAGCCTTCTTTCGAACACATTAACATATCTAACAATTAAATTAATTTCAGGGCATTTCCCAAAAGCTCACCTAAAAAGAGCGGAGGCCAGAACTTATAGAGAAAAATTTGTATTTTTATGTATGTGTACACACACACGCACACGCACACAGTCTGTATCAAGACTCTACTGTGAACAGTGACAGGCCACATGGTTCTGCAGTAAAAGCTGAATATGAAGCCCTTCTGAGGTGGACTGGGAGGAGGAAGACAAATACTCATAAGTCACCTGCCTCATTTCACTCTTTTTGTTTTTGAAAAAATAATTATTTTTCTTTATTTTTATTGTTGACACAATTACAGATGTGCTCCCCCCCCCCAGGTTTGCCCTCCTCCACCCAGCCTCTGCACCCCTGCGTCCCCTGGCTTTCACCACACTGTGGTCTGTGTCTATGGGTTGTGCATATATGTCCTTTGGCCTTTGGCTGGTCCCTTCACCTTCTTTCATGTAGTCCTCCTTCCTTCCTCCCCTCTGTGATCCCTCAGTCTGTTTCATGCTTCCATGCCTGTTTCTATTTTGTTCTCCACTTTATTTTGTTCATTATATTCCACATGTAAGTGAGACCATATGGTATTTGTCTTTCTCTGACAGGCTTATTTAGCTAAGCATAATAATCTCCAGGTCCAACCATGCTGTTGCAAAAAGTAAGATTTCCTCCTTTTTTCCAGCCAAGTAGTACTCCATTGTGGGCCTGCAGGCTAAGAACTGCTAGAGAACCTCTCCTGTATTTTCACAATGACTTTCAGCTTATTACCACTATTCAGCCCTCACAACATTTGTGCTCTTAACCTTACTACTTAGTACTTGTCGCTTTAATGTTGCAATTCTGTTTTCTGTGACTCCTCTAATAGCTTCCATTGAGGTTCTTCTTTGTGACAGACGCTTAAAGATAACTAATATCTCATTTAGTCCTCAAAACAGCCTTGAAGCCATCATCAGTGTTTTGCAAATGCAAAGAGTAAGGTTTAGAATAGTTAGAATTGCCCAGCTCATGAGTGGCGCTGCTAGAATTGGAACCCAGCTTTCAGTCCATAAGCACGGCCTTTCTTTTGCACCATTATGCTTTGTGACCCTCTCCGTGGAAAGGACACTTTCTGCAGTTAGACACCCTCACGCACCTCTAGTTTCTCCTTGTACACATTTTTCGTAGCATCCTGTACTCCTCTGTCTTAATAGTCATTCATCTAGCTCATTTTGAGCAGTACTGTGACCGAGTCCTTGACTGTGTGTCAGGCACTCTGCTGGGCAGTGCCATTCCCTTAGCTAGAGGCAGAAAGCAGTGCTGTGCCAGTGGCACTGTCTGCATCCTGCTCTGCCTCCACCTCCGAGCTCTACGGTGAATGGAGAGAGGGGTGTGACATGGTCATTTCTGCATTCTGTGTATATAACTCAACACCTGGCACACAGCAGAAGTTTTAAATGTTTTTATGCTAATGTGGTTTTGATTGTAACTTTTAGAGAGATCTGGGGGGGGGGTGTGGTAAAAGGAGGGAAATGGTAATATTTGTAATAGTGTAAACAAAAATAAAATAAAATAAATAACCCTTGGAATAATGCTCAGTAAAATGCTACATAAAAGTAGCATCTAAGAGCCCTGCCTGGTTCGGCTCAGTGGTTAAAGCATCAGCTGGTGGGTTGGAGGGCCCGGGGTTTGACTCCAGCCGCGTACCTTGCTTGTAGGATTGACCCCCAGCCTCGGTTGGGGCACGTGTGGGAGGCAACCAATTGATGTGTGTCTCTCACACCAGTGTTTCTCTCTCTCTTTCTCTCTCTCCCTCCCTTCCGCTCTCTCTGAAAAACAATGGAAAAAATATATTCAGATGAGGATTACAAAAAGAAAAAAGTAGCATTTAATAAATGGCGAGTCGCAGCCTTACTGTCTAAGATTGCACTCTGGCCAAGGTCCCGCTTATAGCTATGTTATTTGCGTTTCTGAAATATAGCAAATTGATGTGTTTAATTCATTCTAAATGTTCCAAAGGCATGCTCTTTCTGTTGGAGGCCAGGCACTGCCTGAAATCTCACTGACCTGTGGATAGGAGGTAATGTCAAGTGACAAACTGCCCAGGGTAGCCTGGCTGTGAGGGACTCTTCTGGGAGACATGCAGGGATGGAGACCTCTTTAGAGTGTGCGGGTGAGTCCAGAGCTCATAGAAGCAACGCAGCTCAGATGCCCTAATTTCAGAAAAGAGGTTGAGAAGCTAGAAATGGTTCATGACTATCTGACCTAAGACTCCAGGGTTTTATAATATGTAATCTGGAAAAACATTAGACAATCCCTTATTTTGCCTGAGGAGAGACTATTTAGGTATGTGTAAGTGGGACCCCCAGCAAGCGGGCTCCTGTCCTTGTCTTAGCATGAGAGATGCCTGTCTCTGGGCGGGGAAGAGTAAGGGGAACATGATGGCTTTCATTCTGTCCTTGGACAAGGGCTGATGCACATTCAGACTTGCAGCACCCCTGAATTACATTACAAATAGGTGACTACCTTCATTGGGCTGGGATAAGGTCCGTTATATCTACCCAGAGCACAGCTTCTGAAGATGCATCCTTGGGGGCTGCTGGCATCTCTCACGGGAGGGCCCACCTACTCCAGTCCCGAACTTTAAAAGTCCTTTAGATGTGAACTATCTAAAGTCCCTCAGCAAGAGTCCCTCGTTGACTGACAGAAACATTCCTTACTACCCTCCATAGGAAGATGAGCTGTGGGAAGCTTGCTTATGCACTGTTTGGCTGGCAAAAAGCCTTTTCCTAAATTGGTGAGGCTTTGAATCAGGGAGCAGCGTTTCAAACAGGCAACTGGTAGCTCATGTGTTCTCAGAAGGAGTCATATGGCAGATTTAAACCCCAAATCCTCACCAGCTCCAAGGGTCAAACTAAATGCTTAGATTTTGGCCTAATAGAGAAAAAAAATGTTTTTTGCTTTCCTTAGCCTTTTAAGATACTAGGGGAAATCATGGTGAGATAACTCTTTGGTACACATATATTTTTTTAAATAACATTTTTGCTATGAATATATAAAATAATTATATTGCCTCTTTATCCCTCATTGGGTGAGTTTCAGGGGATTTGACTTCTAGCTTCAACTCTGTACAAGGGCTGAGCTTATCTTATGGGCTCATGTGGATTGTGAAGCTCTCCAGCAGCTAATCTATAGTCCATTGCTTTGGGGCCTGACTCTACCAATTTGTAGAAAGTACATTTCAATAGCCTTGGAGTCTAGGAAAGTAAGAGAGAAAAGCCCTCACTGATGTATAGTAATGGGAAAACAGAGAGAAGGAGAGGGAAAGAACTAAGGCCCCTCTAAAACGCGAGATTCCTATTACCCGTGCATGAGGAGAACTGAGCCTGACATGACAAACATCACTCGTCCTGTCTGAAGTGCGCCATCTAAGAGCCAAGCTCTGTTTTAGTCTAGGTGCCCTGCCATTCTGTTATGAGTTTTAGGCTGGCAAGCAAAGATGCGTATTTTCTACTCCTAGGACTTTGAAGATTGAGATAGCGAAGCCGAGAGTCTAGAGAGGGTGTGCAACCCAGGATACGGGCCAGAACTGGGTCTGCAGTAGTCAGCATGCTTTTGAAACTGCTACAAAGCCTGGATGTTGAGAGGGAACGAGAGAGGTGGGGGAAGGGGTGGGCTTTGGAAGATAGGAGTGTTCTGATCTCAGGTCGTTTTACTGATGCCATGGTTCCGAGAGACATCTGTGCTGACAAAATTAATACTCTTTAGACCAGGACTCTTTTACAGGGTTCGCCATCTCTGGATTTCTAAGGGAGGCATCCACACCAATGGTCCATCGTTAACACGTGGATTCTAATTTAGATCTCAGCGATTGCAGGCAAACTCCTAATACTGTATCTCACCTTTCATTAATGTCACAAAGTCGCTTTTAGACTTTTCATGTTTTCAGTCTTTCCCGACTTCTAAAGCTATTTCAGTTCTGAAGCTTTAGAGTAAAGGGAAGCAGGAGCCAATGCCCTTGTGCCGTTTCCTTACTCCCATTTCAGGTTTGGGAGCTGGGGGCTCTCACGAAAACGTGCTATGGCCCCAAGAGTAGAACCCAGGTCTCTCAACCAGCTGTCATGAAGAAAAATGAGCGAATACGTGTGAACTGCCCTGAGCTCATTCAGAGTCAGTTTGTATAAATCCAAGCTACCCTGTGTCTTGGTTTCCTCCAAGTAAGGCAGAGCTTCAAAAACACATGATTAGCCCTGGCTGGTGTGCGCAGTGGTTAGAGTGTTGGCCCCTAACTAAAAGGTGGAAGGTTTAATTCCAGCCAAGGGCACGAGCCTCGGCTGCAGGCTCAGCCCCCAGACCCAGTCGGGCACAAGTGGGAAACACTCACATCTGTATTTCTCTCTCTGTGTCCCCCCCTCCACTGCCTCTAAAAGAAAATCAATGGAAAAAATATTCCAGGGTGAGGATTAAAAATAAATAAATAAAAATACATGATCAAATTTACTTGAGCATTTGTGAAATATATGAGTTTCAAAAGCATGAGTGTGCAGAATTAATAGAATTAAAAGAATACAGCAACGTCCCGAGCGTGTTTGGGGCTGCGGGGCAGTGGCAGGTGGCGCTGAGGCCCCGGCCCGGCGCAGGGACTAAGGAGCACCCTGGGCAGAAGCCGAGGAATATTTTAAAGCTGGAAAGCACTGCTTCTCAGGGAGTCTCTCCATAATACAAGCCACAGTGACGTGAGGCCTCAGAGAACGGCGTCAGGCTGTCCTTCCGGCCTGACGCGTTGCCTCTGAGGAATGCTGGGCCGCACGCTCCAGTCTAGGCCGTGCGGAGCAAGCTAACTGTTCAGTTTGTCACCAACCCGCACTCCCAAATGAGGGAAGGTTTAGTAATTTTTTTTGCATTTTTAAGTCTTTAAAGATTCACTGTGATATTTTGACTACCTATCCTGAGTCTGAATTATTCAGTTTATGGGCCCATAGCTCTATGAACTTACCTCTGCACGATATTTACATGCACTGAATGAAGACATGTTGAACTGATTCTACTATGCTTAGCCTTGTGCCTGTCACATAATGTGCTTTACAAAGTATTGTTCCTTCTGTACTCTTCTGGGAATTTACTATAATCTAGGGTCATATTGTTTTTGTTGTTTTAAATATATCTTTTATTGATTTCAGAGAGAGGAAGGGAGAGGGAGAGGAGACAGAAACATCAATGATGAGAGAGTCATTGACTGGCTGCCTCTTGTACGCCCCCGACCTGTGGGAATGGAGCCCACAGCCCGGGCATGTGCCTGGAAGCGGATGATGGGGAATCAAACCGTGATCTCCTGCATTCTAGGTCGATGCTCAACTGCTGAGCCCCACCCCGCCAGAGGGTCATATTGTTATGTAGCACAAGCCAATCAACTAATTATTCACAGATAAGCAATCTTTAATTAGTGATTTTTCTCTCCTGCCATATGTTTAATTACTAAAAATCCATATCTTAAAATTTATGGGACAAAAAATATCTAAAGTAAGGAAGGAGGAAAAGAACTTTGAAAATAAAACCAAAAATAAATCTGGCTGGTGTTCAGATTCTATTTAAAATGTTAACAGTGCTTTGGGTGTTTGTACTAAACATCGAGGTGTCTCCATGCCTTTTTTAAAAACAAAGTAAACAGAGAAAACAGATTCAAGAATCAAAGTAGGGGAGGAAATGATTGGTGGATTGGTGGGCAATGTCTTTGCCTCAACTAATCTACATCTGCATATATTTCTAGACCCTACTGACTTGCTTTCCACAGCATAGTAGGAATAGTTTGAAGTATCAGGAAACCAGCATTGTTCCGGGAACTCATGGAGAAGTGGTCAGGTGTCTAAGTCTGGGTATGGACACGGAGGTAGGGGAAGACTCTTACACAGCAGGTTCTCAAATAACACTGTCTCCTTTGATGTCGTTTTGTTATAACATTAATGAGATGCTGTAGGAACTCTTGTTTATATCAATTAATCTATAGTAAAATGGGTGTTGTAATACATCATTTTACTTAAAGTTGCAGAACCTATCAAAAGCATTAAGTGAGGACTTACTGTATAACTACTTCTCTTCTGTTTAAAACACAGGAGAGGCTACTCTTTAAAATACCATTGTATAAAATTAACTTCTCTACCCTGATAAGGAAGGGGACAAGAGAGTAAAGGCAAGATAATTATCACCCAATCTTCTGTGTTCTTATGAACTCAGTTTGCCTTTCCTCAGTGCCCCCAGCACTGTAAGCATATCTTAGATGGGATGTGTCACACTGTGATTGTCATTAAGAGACTGAGATACAGCTCTGTACCTCAAGACCACTGCACAATGACCGGAACACAGTAAACTCTCAGTGAATATAAAATGTAAAATGAATAAGTTGCAGATAAACTTAAGAGTGATAAGATAGCCCAGCCGGGCGTGGCTCAGCAGTTGAGCGTCGACCTAGGATCCAGGCGATCTGGGTGTGATTCCTGGTCAGGGCACATGCCCGGGTTGTGGGCTCGATCCCCAGTCGGGGGCATGCAGGAGGCAGCCGATCAATGACTCTCTCATCATTGATGTTTCTCTCTCTCTCATTTCCTCTCTCTGAAATCAATAAAGATATATATATATGAGTGATAAGATAAAATACATGCTCACCACATCCAAAATAAATACGAAAAGGTAGATGTTCAATTAGATCCAGCTTCTTGGCTGGGCCTTATGGGACAGGAAAGGGCAAAGAAGACTCACAACCATGAATACTCCATGCTCCATGACAATGCTGACTACCTGCTGGCCAAGTTATGCAGGGCTGGAATCTGACCCTGGGGAAAACCAAAGCTGACATATGGTGGTCTGGTCTGCTTACTTGATCTGCAGGTTCTATTTCTGTTTATAGTGATCCCAAGACACATGAACCAATGTGAAAAATACAGAAGTGAAAGTGAAAAAAAAACATGGATTCTCTGCTTGGCTCTGTCCCAGTGTCCTCGGATCAGACTCTTTACCTCTCAAATCATTAGCTCCTTCTTCAACTATAAAGTGAGAGTAGTAGAGCAGATGAACTCTTAAGTTCCCTTACAGAAATTCTAGAATTGGAGAGTCCTTCTGTCTAGATTCCATTCTCTTATAAGAATTTTAACAGTTATGACATAGATGGAATTTGGATTTAGAAAATAAATAGAACATATTAGGTGATGGTAAAAATGATTTAGAGTCTAAATATACAAAGCAAGAGAAGAAAAATGTTGTGTGTCTAAGAATGGTGGACCTATTTAATTATAGAAGATTAGGTCATGAAAAAGGTATCCCCATTTACCTGTCCTCAAAATCTCCTTATCCTTGAATAGAACAAAGAAAGTTTTACAAGATTTCTGGACAAAAAGAAAGCATATTGTTAGGAAGGGGCAAGAATTATTCATCTCATTCAAGATAAAGGGAAATGAAAGTCTATAAAGGATAAATAACTCACTCAAGATCACACTGTGAAAGATGAAGTCAAGCCTGACCCTAAGGATCCTGCCTCTCACTCAATTATGTCATCTGATGAAGAAACCAGCACTGTTTCCAACAATCACAAGAATATGGTGCCATGACCCAGTAGAATTGGGCAGTCCCCTGGCCACCTCAACTTTCATAAGCTCTGCTGAAATCACATTGCTGAAAATTTCTGTAATGTTGATGGCAAGAAAAAAGCACACACAAAAGACCCACAGTGATACCGTTGTAATCATCTAGTTATTAATAATAGGAAAGGATCAAAGGGGGAAGCTAGACATTACAGGCAGGTCATTTGGGCAGCTTCACCAGGAAGCTGCAATTTCACACTCCCCAGGGAACCACCAGCCCTGCAAAATCACTAGGAGGAAAGGGTCCAACAGAGGGGAAATAGACACATGTGCAGTGAAGTTGGGGTGATTAGGGAAGGTGCTTGCCTGTCAATCAAGCCTGGGGAACCATGGATTGGCCAGAATGGGTGGAGCCAATGCAAGATCATGAAAACTTGGAGATATATAACCTCCTAAACAAAGGAGTTTGCTCTCTTATGACTCTTGGCTTGTAGCTTGCTCTTGGCTTCCTTGCATTTGCCTGTGTTTCCTCCATAGCCATGTGGCCCTGCACACCCCACATGCAGTGGGAGGACTGCGGAGAGAAACACAAACAAAGCCAGCCTAATGCTGAATTGGACTGCTCCAACGTGGAACGGAAACTCCGGACACTGGCTCTGATTTTATCTCTGCTGAAGCCACAGCTACACTTTGGTGGGACAAAGGGAAATGGGACCTTGGAAACTCAGGACTTTGATTCCACAGAAATAAAGCTTTCTACAATATCTCACCTTCCTGTGCGAGTCTCAGGAAAGTCTTTTGGTTGGGACAGCACAAGAAGCCCACTCCCAGGAGCAGCAGCAGGGACGAGGGCTTCTCCCAACCATGCAACAGGACTCTTTGGAAGCTTTCTTATTGTCAAAGACACTTTCACTGGTTTTGGGTCAGGATATCTGGTTTTCATTCCTTCATCTATCATTTTAAGCTTTTGCACATCAATTTTTTTTTTTAGGATTCAAAAGACATTAAAGAAATGTATAGAGTATAAAATGATCCAATTTAATATACATGAAATATTTTTAGAATTATTTTTGTCTGATATTGCTAGTTATCTAAAGAAATTACTCTTATCTACTTTTTAAATGTATGTGTGTATATTTAAAATGCATATGTGTGTGTGTGTGTATATATATATATATATAATTGTATGTGTGTGTGCACACACACACACACCCCTACATCCAAGCAAGCCATTCTCGATTAACATAGCTCCATCCTGGGAAAAGTCACAGAAGAATTTTATTGCTTTCCCTTTACCCTTCTTCACATTTCTCTGCTGAAATGTTGCCGTAACTGTTTTTTGAAATATGTTTTTACTGATTTTTCTGTTTTTAGAGATAGAGAAGAGGGAGAGGGAGAGAGAGGGGGAAACGTTGATGTGAGAGAGAAACCCCAATTGGCTGCCTCCTGCAATCCTCCTACTGGGGATCGAACCCTCAACCCAGGTATGTCCCTGACGGGGAATCGAACCAGCAACCCTTTGGTGCATGGGAAGATGCTCAACCATTCGAACCACCTGGCCAGAGCTGTTGTCTTAATTTTTAAGTGTAAAAGTGAAAAAATTAAAACAAAGAGATTTGCTTCTTTAGAACCATGTTGATTTTCTTCTTTTTACATATTTTCCAAAAATTTTTTTTGGAAGAATAGGGTACTTGTGTTGGGGTATCTGTGTTGTTAAGGAAAGAGAGGTGATATGTTTCCAAAGGTTTTTATGCATCAGATTGCTTCATATTGAAACCTGTGTTTTACATAAAATGCTGGACACAGTACTACATAAACCTCTCCCTCTGCTCCTCTGTGACTTGACCAGTCATTTTCGAAAACTGCCAAGACTTTTTGGCAAACAGTTGCTCCAATGTTTCCAGGAGCGTTCATACCCAATACATAGAAATATAAGAAGTGTTTGTTTTTCATTGTATTTTTCTGCATTAAAAGCAAAGTTAAGTTCTTTAAATGCAGAAAAGTCTTTACTTACAAAGATTTCAGGATCACTGATGCAATTTTAGAAATGTGAAAAGTAAGTTCCCCAGGCAGTCTTCCTATGTCCACCTTCTAAGGTTGCTGTGGAAGCATTCATTACCCAAAGCCTCCTTTAGGCTTCGGAGCTGCCCTGTGACCTTGATTTTGACTGTGGGTCGGGGTGGGATTAGGGTAGTAGAAAGAAGCAGAGAAGGGGGATACTGGAAAGGCTTAAAGTAAAAGCTCTGAAAACACCTTTTCCATTGTCTTTTCTCCCACCCCCTACCCGACTCCCAACCCATACATTCAGCTCTACTTACTGTAATAACTGAGTTTATAAAACACTAATAGAATTTCTTTCAGTTCTCTTTTTTAGAATCCACAGCTTTTCCTATAGAGGAAATGACTAGACAATCACAACCTGATTCTTCACTTTAAGCAAATAAGGACGCCTAGTAAATGGGTTGTGCTGTTTAAAATTGAAAGCTTATGTGAACAAACCACCACTCAGAAACAAGCTTAACAAAAGCACAGAGAGAAAATGAAACCCTTGTGACTAAACAGGGTTAAAATGATGCACAATGGTGAGTGTACAATTTAGTAGAGAGATTGTTAACAATATGACAAATATCTATCGCCAATGTACATATTAAATACACTCAAAACCACAAAAGGACAGTGGTGTTGCCCTGAAGTTTAATTTCAGTGTTTTTGTTTGTTCCTAACAAAATACATTTTCCCCCATGAATTTGCAAGCTTAGTTTTAATTAAATGTCATTTTACTTTTAACAAACCAGTTTCTCTTTTTTCATGTCCTTATTTCTCTGCACAATTTGAATCAAAGACAGTGATTTGGAAGCATTACGGGTAAAAGTGGTTAGAAAGGCATGCTAAGAATTGAGTCATCTTGTTGAAATTAAGTTTACTTCTGTGTTGTGCTGCATGAAGAACAGGGAAAATCTGTCCTAATATCTTGCTGTATCTGTCCTAATTCATTCCTTTCATAGGTCCTCAGTATAAGAATTATGTAGCAATGCAACTGGCAATTTGGTTGAATAGGAAAGTCTCTGGAGTACATTTCCAAGAGCAGTCCCCTCATGGCAGAGAAGCCAAGATCGTACCTCATAAGAGGAAATACTGTTTCCTTAGAGAACATGGGTTCTTTGTTGAAAATGGCAGTGGTGTTCCAGTTGCAGATACGAGCGCCCATTCTGTCTCTGGATGAGCAGAGCTGCCAGAGCTGGTCTATTCAGGCATTTCAGAGCATACTCTCAGGCCTTGGGATGCACTAGAAAGGTCTCTCCTGGCCCCCTGCAACACCTAGATGCAGCACAGCAAATTCACCATTGTTTGAAACTACCATGTAAGAAAGTTCAGAATCTAGCATCACTCAATCATTCATCCAAAAAGTTTTTAGAAGGCAGCTCTTATATGAACTGTACTTTTCCTAAGCACAGTGTTAAGTAGAAAGATAAACACAGTTAGATCCTGATCCAATGCCTGCTATTCCCATCTCTTACTATTCCTTGATTTCAAGTGATTACTTAAAAATCCTCAACCAAAAACAGCTTTGGAGGGAGCATGTATTTATTCCACTACTCCCCTCTTACATTCATGTAGAATATAATCCATCCAGGTTTGCATGATAAACATTATTTATAATGTTGTCTCAACCATGTTTTTTCTTCCTAAAGTTTGATGCTCAGACTACAACGAAGCTATATCTACTACCAAAAATGAGATCTCCATGTTGATCTCTGACATTTAAAAGGCAGAGATGCTTTTATGATTTTCTCTCCAATGTGACCAGCCTGAGAGTATTTGCTTCATTTTTCAGTCAGAAAGAACCTAGAGCTGTGGATGCCTCAGGGAGTCATTCCAACAGACACTATTGGTCCAGCGTTCTTGTCTTGTTCTTATGATACATGGAAGTGTCACTCTAGTCATGGCAGAGCGTGGAAGGATCAGTGTGAATTGTTAGACTGCCTCCTCAATGATGTGTTGCAAACAATTTCCCTGGTGAAGGAGCAAGTTCCTGACCACAGTAATGGTACATTATTCACATTTTTAATTGGGAAAATCCCGGTTATTATATGCAACCCAGAGTTAGGTGATGTACAGAGGACTGTTGTGTTGAGAGAAAAAGAGACTGAAGATAGAAACATCTTAGTTAATGGCAGCAGAGAGGCAATGTGATTGAATCTGGTGTTTCACATGTCTGGTATCAAGGCATAAGAAGAAGGAATGTGCCTTGCACAAAATTAGCCCACAGAATTTTCTAAACTGAACCAATATGGAACATACATAAAGATAACATCAACTGAAAGGAAAGATCTTCTCTTTTCACACCAAGCCATGGAGATTGCTTGAGTTATCATGGCTTTGGCCTCTTAATTTCCCTTATGCTATTTCAGTATGAATTCAGGAAACAACAATATCCCCAATTAGCCAAATCTAGAATGCTGGCATCTGATATCATCAAATGAATGCCATGGAGTTGTGCAGCATACTTTGAGATAAGTCTTCTTTGGATATCCTATGCTACTACTATAAATTTATGCTATAGGCAGAACAAGTATCCAGGGAATACTTTGGAGTTTTTTCTAAGCTTACAGTGATTCCAACTCTCAATTAGGGGGGCCACAGAATATTTTATTCTACCAAAGTTTAAAGATATTAGGGAAATCCATCAAGTGTCTTCTAGAAGACCAATTGAAACCAAGAACATGGATAATGAAATCATTCAGACTTGGGTGTGAAACCCAGATCTACCACGGAATAACTTTGTGGACTTAGGCAAAGTACTTAACTTTTCTGAATCTCAGTTTTCTGACCTGTAAAATGGGGATAATATCTTCTATTCATAATTATTTTAAGGTTAAATGAGGTAAACATATAAATTGTTTATCACAGTGTCTGACATATGGTGAGCACTCAGTGATGTTAGTTCTCTTATTTCTCTTCCTTTATTGATGCATGCTATCCCAATTTGTTAACCTCTCTTCTCTGAGTTCATAGAATACTGATTTTTCTGTACTTTTCGGCAAGCAAGTATATTCAATTTAATAGTTTAAAAATTATTCTAAATATATGACATAGAAAAGATAAGAGCATTGAATAATGCTTGCCACTTTTGCAAAAGATGCTCATAATCTACTGAGGAAGTGAGAAATGTGTCAAATATGTATAAGTTAGACAACAATAAATGGAATAATGTGATAATTTAAGCATGGGGGTAGATATCTATTATGTTACACACACCGTACAAGGAGGCAGAGACTCAAAGATATATAGGATGCAATCATTGAACTTGAGGGCCCTTTAGTTAGTATAGGGAGAGACATGTGGACAAATAACCTGGAAGGAAGGTGGAGAGTACAAATTATACAGAAAAAGTAGTGGCACAAATCACTTCTATTGGAGGTGTCAAGTAAGGTTTCACAGAAAAGGAGATATTTAGGCTGGGCCTACAAAAATAAGTAGGTCTGAATTTAGATAAAATTTTTAAAAAATTCTTGAAAAATAAAACTGACACAGATGAAACAGAAAATCTAAATAGTCTTTTATCAGAGCAATTAATTCATTATCTAACCTTCTCACAGAGAAAGTTCCAGATCCAAATGGCATCATTGTTGATTCCTATCATATACTGAAGTAAGAAACAGCACTAGCCCGGCCAGGCGTGGCTCAGCGGTTGAGCTTCGACCTGGGATCCAGAAGATCAGGGTTCTATTCCTGGTTGGGGCACATGCCCGGGTTGCGGGCTGCAGCCGATCAATGACTCTCTCATCATTGTTGTTTCTATCTCTCTCTCTCCCTCTCCTTTCCTCTCTCTGAAATCAATAAAGATATATTTAAAAAAAAAAAAAAGAAACAGCACTAATCTTACATAATTCTTCTAGAAAATAAAGGAAGACAGGCTACTTCCAAACTCATTTTTTAACAAAAATTGGACAATTAAATACAGATCAATGTAATAAAATTGGCAATTACAGATCAATATCCTTCATAAAAAATAAACGCAAAAATACTTCAAAAATTAATAAATCAAATCTAATAATAGATAAAAAATACATCACTACCAATTAAGATTTATTCCAGGAAACTAAGCTTGGTTTTATATTTTAAAATCAATGTAATTCAATTGTCTAATCACTATGCTATACACTTAAAACTAATATTAAAAAATATTGAATGTTGCCCAGCCTGTGTGGCTCAGTGGTTAAGCATTGAATCTATGATCCAGGAGATGACAGTTCAATTCCTGGTCAGGGCACATGCCTGGGTTGCAGGGTCGATCCCCAGTGAGGAACATGCAGGAGGCAGACAATCAATGACCTCTCATCATTGATGTCTCTATCTCTCCCTTCCTCTCTGAAATCAATTAAAAATATATATATATACATTTTCTTCCTTCATATATATATATATATGAAGGAAGAAAATGTATGTTTTTTTAAAAAATATTGAATATGAAGTGTAATTGAAAAATAAAATTTAAAATTGATGTAATTCATTATACTGATAAAATAAATGGGGAAAAGCATCATTATTTCAATAGACGTAGAAAAATCATTTGATAAAATTCAATACCCAGTCATGATTTAAAAGAAAAAAAACTCTCACCATGTTACAAATAGAAAGAAATTCTCCCAATATGATAAAGGACATTCTGTAAAAATAACAAAACAACAAAACAAAACAAAACAAAAAAACTATTGTTAACAACATCCTTAATGATTAACTATAAAATTATGTTCTCCAAAGACTAGGAAGAAGGCAAGGATGCTTGCTCTTACCACTTCTAGTCAACATTTCACTGGACATCTTAGCAATTATAATAAAGCACACACAAAAAAAGCATAGATAGAAAATATGTAAAATTGCCTCTATTTGTAAATAGCACGTTTGTTTATGTAGAAAATCCATAAAACAATGACCAGAATAACTGCATTTAGTAAGATACAAAATTAATATATACAAGTCAATTATATTTTTATATACTAGCAACAAATCATTGGAAAAGAAGTTTTAAAAATCCATTTATAGCAGTATCATAAAACATAAAATACTTAGGAATAAATTTTAAAAAGATCTGTCTACCTGGAACCTAAGACTGACTTTTTTAAAGGGTTTTTGCCATTAATTAAGGTAAAGATCTCAAGATGAGATCATTCTGGATTAAGTTAGTTACTAAATCCAATGGCAATGTCCTTATAAGAGTGTAAAGAAGACACTGAGACATAGAAGGAGAAGACCAAGTGAAGACAGAAGCAGAGATATGTCCAAGAAATGCCAAGGATTGCTTGCAGACACCCAATGCGAGGCATGGAACAATTTTTTTTTTTTTTTTTTTGTCAGAAAGTCCAGAATGAACCAACCCAATACCTTAGTTTTAGACTTTTGGCTTCCTGAACACTGAGAATAAATTTCTGTTGTTTTAAACCTCACAGTTCGTAATAGTTTGTTATAATAACCATAGGAAATGAATACAATGTGTAAGACCTTTACAATGAAAATGACAAAATATTGCTGAGAGAAAGTTAAAGGCCTAAAGAAATGCAGAGATATACCAGGTTCACAGACTAGAAGATTCCAGTATCATTAAGGTGCCAGTTCTACCCAAACTGAGCTATAGATTCAAAGCAATCTCACAATCAAAATTTCAGCAATCTTTCTTTTTTTTTTATTCTTTGGGGGGGGGCAGAAATTGACAACTTCTAAAATTTATAAGGAAAGGCAAAGTTCTATAATTTCACAGTAATTTACCAAGAACGGAGGTTTCCTACTGCTCTGTTTCAGGATTTGCTATGGGGTATGAGGATGGAGCCGGTGGCGCTGGAAGGCAAGGCAGACACAGGCCGAGGAGCGGCATGGGGTCCAAAGCGAGATCCACACCCAGAGGGCGGGTAAAGCTGCTGCGAACATGTGTGTGCACATTGACTTTCTGACAGAGTGTCAAGCCAATTTGATGGGGAAGATGTCTTTTCAACAAATGGTGCTATAAGAAGATAGCTGTGCAAGAAAGAATGAACATGGACCCAATTTCTCACTACACATAAAAATTAAAGCAAACAAAAAAGTTGAATGTATATGCTAAAACTATACATTTTCTAGACAAAAACAGAAGAAAATCTCCAAAACTGGGAGGTTAGGCAAAGATAACAAAGATAAGACACAAAAACAAAGAGAAATATTTCAATAAACTGGACTTGATCAAAATGTAAAACTTTTGCTCTTTGAAGGATACCATTAAGAAATGAACATACACACCACAAATTGAGAAAATATTTGTAACGCATATAACATGACAGATTAGTATCTAGCATATACAAAGTTCTCTTATATAATAATGACAACCTAGTAAATAAGATATACATTTAAACAAACACATCACAAAACAAGATATAGAAATGGCCAAAAAGCACAAGAAAAGATGTTCCAAATTATCAGTCCTCAGGAAAACGTAAATTAAAAATCGCAATGAGATAAAACTACCCATTAGAATGGCTAAATTTAAAAGACTGGCAATAGCAAGTTTTCACAGACTATGAAGAAACTGGAGCTCACATAAATTCTTAGTGAGGGTATAAAATGATACGCCTCTGTTCCTTACAAAGCTGGCAGTTTCTTACAAAGTTAAATACGTGTCGACCATGTGACCCAGCAATCCTCCTAGTGTCTCCCAGAAGAAAACATATGCCCGTGCAAAGATTTGTACACACATGTTCACAGCAGCTTTATCCACCACAGCCCAAAACTGAAACAACCCTTTCCCATCTGGGAAAGGAATAAGCAAATTGTGATACATCCATGCTACACTGAAACACTGCTCAGCAATGGACAGGAGCAAACCACTTGCATACGCAACGTGTAGGAGTCTCAGACTCTCCATCCTGCATGAAGCGAATCAGATGCAAAAGAGCAGATGCTGTACGGTTCCATTTACATAAAACTATAAAAATTCAAGCCACTCTGTAGAGGCAGGAAGCACATCAGTGCTCGCCTAGTGCCAGGGCCAGGGCCAGGGGAGGGTAAACTGCAAAGCAGCACTGGGAAGCCTTGGGGGTGATGAAGATGTTCTGTATCTTGATTGTCATGGTGTTTTCATGGACGTAGGCCTGTCAGAACTCATCAATGAATGAAGATGCATGTAAATATGGCACGTAATTATATGTCAATATGTTTGCCAAATGTAATGAGTAGAAGGATAGCAGGTGGACAAGGGGCTAAACGGGCCTGCAGAGAGAAGCACATGAGCAAAGGCACGGAAGTATGAATGCCTGCCTCTGAAAATAACTTACAAATTCCCTCCTGGCAACACCTAAGTCTTGCATTATATCAACAGTCCTTTCAGTGTCCAGAACTAAGGAGGGCAGCGATGTTTCTGAATTGCACAGAGTCTATTCACTGTACACATGGACAGCTGCTGAAAGAGTCTTAAAGAGTGCTGGGTCTAGTATCAGAAGACTGAGTACAAGTCACAACCCATCTTTTCCCCTTTGAGTCCTGTGGGAAGTCATTTTACCTCTCAAAGCCTCATCTGCAAAATGAAGATACTATCCTCACAATGCAGTTGTTGCAAGGGTTAAAATAATACGTAGGAAATGCTTAATAACATTTAAGTACAATGCTACAATTCCATGACAAATAGTAGGACCTCATAAAACTGTTATTTCATTATTCACATACTCAAATATCCTATTATATGATTATATTTTCATATCAAATGATTTTCCTAATCAGAGACACACTTATACAGGGTGGGGCAAAAGTAGGCTTACTGTTGTGAGTATGCGAAACACAGTTTATTTTTCTATTATCATTTATTAATTATTGCATTATTTTCCATACAAACAACTGTAAATCTACTTTTGCCCCACCCTGTATATAACTTTGGTCAATGAAGTATCTAGGAATTAGAGTTAATTTTTATTTTATATTGGGCTGGATACAATCACCAAGGTAAATTTCCCCCCTCAAAATTAAGTCAATCATTCTAAAGTAGGAGGGACTTGAGGATTACCCATTGCTTCTAGATGATCTATGACACTGCTATGCGTGAGGTCAATGGAGAGTAAGCTATTCTCTAAACAAAAAAATAAGCAAACAAAAGATAAACAAGTGGTTGGAAATTGTGGTTCCAGTGTGAAGATCTCAATGAGAAAGGGAAATTATGGCTGCGGCAAGGGAATATGACTAAAGAAAATCGAAGTGAGAGGAGTCCCCTTGCTTAACAGGGGAATGCAGGTTTGAGTAAATTGCTGGATTGTTTTTAAGAAGTACCCGGAGACGCTTAGTAAAGGAAACACAGGCATCCTTTTTCCTAGAAACAAAATGAATAACGTGATTAACCTCTCAAGACTGATCGATATGAATGTTTGACTCAAATGGTAAATTGTAGAGGAGCAGAGTTCTGTGACTGGAGAAATTCTGTGATTGGAGATTTCAAATGAGCTTTCACTTTTCCATGCTCTGCAGTACCCTGGGGGAGAACTTGTTGTGAAACACAGGGAGATGTGGGTTGTGGGTTTGTTTTTTTTAATATTTTTGGTTAATAAAAAAACTTCCTTCTTTTAGTTATAATGCTTTTTTATGACAATAGCAGAGCTGAGTAGCTGCAACAGAGATCATATGGCCTGCAAAGCCTAAATTATTTCCTCTCTGGTCCCTTCTGAAGATTCTCATGCCCCTAGTCTAGATAATACAGTTAGATCCAGACATCAAGAGATCCGCATTGACGTTGTATCAGGAACAGGAGAGGTGTGCTCACAAGAATGAGTATGGCACTTTGGACTTAAAAGAAAATTATCCATGTCCAATAATGTGAATAAATAACAAAAGTGAACAAAGAAAGAGTCAAATATATTGAGCTCTCAGGTCCTCAAGCCACTTCATATTCTACAATCCTCTCAGAGTTGAAATTTGTAGGCAGACTAATTAAGGTGAAGCTTGTGAAGAACTGAGAGTAAGTTCTTAATTAACTGAACCAAAAACATCTTGCCAAATTTTCCTTTCTTCAGCATAAGATAGTTGAATAAACTATCCTTTCTACTCACAAGGTAAAATCCAAATCTCAGGTCAGTGAATGGTTAATTGTCAAACTATGCTCAATGCTGGATTTTCTTCAAATATGATGAGATTCAATCAGTCAAGGGTGGTAGAGAGCATGGTGCAGTGCAGAAAGCTCTGGCCTTGGACGACACAGAGTGGTCAGCACTGGGTCCTGGCCCGTGTGGTGTGAACAGACTGCTTAACCTCTCAAACCCATGGCACCCTCATCTGTAAAACGGAAATAATAATTCCTTAAGTAGGGTGTTTTTGGAAGGAGGAAATGTGGAATGTAAACAAAGTAGCCACTTAATCAATGTTATGACTCCCCTTTCCTGTCAGTTTTCTAGGGGTAATAGTATCAATTAAAAAGGTTATTATCTCAACATCCCAAAGTGATATTGACTGCTACTGCTTACCAGAGAGTCTGTTTAAGGCGCTTATTTTGGGGAAGAGATTAACTTTTAGTTTTGGCTTTAATTTGAATTTTTGCCTAGATATATGAGTTTTTGTCTCTTCCTAGAGAAGTAGAGAAGTATGTCATGTTTCAGTATGTTCCATGTGTTTTGAATACCTGTCATGTTTTCCTACTACTCTGTATTCCTTACACTGAGTAAGCAAGCATTTGCAAACTTTCTTGGGGGAAAAAAAAAAAAGCTTTCTAGGAAGTTGTTTCTTCTTATGGTGCTATTGCGATTCTTTTTAGAGTCAAATTCTCTAATCTTTCCTGAAACCATTTCATTAAGATAAAGGAAAGGCTTTTCAAGTACTGCAATCCATTTCATACTTTAATGGAAGAAATTGTGCGATGAAATAGAAATTCAGTTTCAGTCTGCTGCTCGAATAGAACTACTCTGAGGCAGTCTGTGTACGTCTGTTCTTGTCTCATTGAGGGGCAGGGTGCACGCATCTTTGGACTTCTGTCTGACTAGGATTAGATTCGGAGGGCCCAAAGCTCCCCGTGTCAGCAAACAGCATGAAGCGAAGCTGGAAGGAAGTCTTCCATTGCTAAGGCTGGTTTGCAGCTCTGCTTGTAACATGCCGTCATCCATCACCTGACCTTTAGAATTTGGAACTGTATCTGTTTGCTTAGATTCCATTCTCCCTTGTAAATTACTTCTCTGTACTTGAACCTTAGTCTCCTGTCGCCAAAACTTTCTGCTTAATTGAACTTCTGCCTGCTGCTTTCAGACAGCCCTGGCTTGTTGCTCTGCACGCCCGAACAGCACCCTGGGTCGTTGGTGCTCCCTGGGTTCTAGTGTGACCGTGCATAAAACGGGAATGCAGTGCTCTCAGGCAGTCGGCGCAGATCCACTAAAGGCAAGCAAAAAGGCCCACTGGAGATACAGACAGGCTTCTAACCTGCAAGCAGAACACATTCTCTTGTTGATGATGTTACCAGAGGTAATATAAATGGTAGTTTTAATCAAACTATTTCTGTATCAGTTTAAAAGAGCCAGTCTATAAATTATCATAAATTTTAAATCTCAAAATATTTTTCCTTTTAAATAGTACGTGGCCTAGAGAATGAAGGTATGACCACATGTACATTCTTAGAGGAACTTAAAAATACCAAAGGAAGGAAAGGCTGCTACAGATCACCTGATGCATGACAAGCCCCCTAGATATTGACAGGGACTCACTAATCACCCTCAAGAAGTTTAACACAAGCCCTGACACTCTGAGCCAACCATAGTGCTTCTTAATCTTTTAGATATAAAAGAATTGTAGATTTTCAAAGTGACTCACTCCCTCTCCCACTGCTACCCAAAGGCCGTGCGTCTAGCTTCCCCCTCAGTGCCTGACTCAGAGCTGGTTCCTCGACTCACTGGGGGAGCGCTCTTCAGAAGGTCTGGAAACCACAGTGGAATAAAAAGCATGTTGCTTTGGTTTAAGAAAATGACCACCAGTGGAATTTAAAATGTGTTGTATGTAGATGTGTATAGTTGAGAGAAGGCAGCCAAAATGGGAGTAAAATATTTATCTTTATTTTTATAATGTCATATTATACTACATTTTAATTTGATCAGATTGATTACAGGAAAGTCTGTATTTGTCTGCTTTCCAGACACTAGACTTTACTTTCAATCCCTAAAACATGTGCTAACTTTTGACCTAATAATCTACACTGTAAATAGAGCTGCCACACGTCCTTCCCCCCTTACTTAGAGGTCAACGTTTCTTCAACCTCCGCTTCCTAGAGCCCCCCTCAAATGCAGAAGTGAACAGATCACACACGTGTGGACACTCAGTAGTAAGCTGAGTGTCTCCATACCAAAGCCACATGCCTTTCTTTAAGATCCCCACTCAGAATGCATATTGACTCATGTTGCTTACAATTTATGACAATCTGGGTTAACTTGGTTAACCAAGCCTGAAGGTATTTTGGAGTGACAAACTACAAGTGAAGTGAGACAGCAACTAAGGGGCAAGCACAAGAACAGCAGGGAAATCAGCTGCCAGCAGCTGACTACTGAAATGACTAACAGGCAAAGAGCAAAGAAAGATCTTTGAGAGCAAAAAATTAAACACAGGCGGTTTCATGTGATAACCCTTAGCAGTCAAGTGGGCAGGTGTAGGAAACAGTTGGAAGAAGGTGACAAGGTAGAAGTTGTTGTGATCACTGGACAGGTAAGTTTTTGTTCTGATGAAAATTTATTTAGATGAAGATTTTGTTCCTTGATAAAGTAGAATAGCTGAGGCATTGCTGATGAAATTGAAGAGGGGCTCACTTAGCACTTTTTGGGCCATTTCGCATTGCTTTCCTCTCTTGCTCTTGCATGTAGGGTCCACACACTCAGAGGGGACAAGCCCAAGTGATTTTTGCCCAGTGCACACAGTCAGGAGCGCATTTGATGAGTAGCTAGTGATGACTATGATCAAGAGCTTAGTAGCTGGTCTTCTCTAAAGGCTGATTGATGGGGCTTCAAGTTCCCATCTTTCCATTCTTCATATTTCCGTGTGTGTGTGTGTGTGTGTGTGTGTGTGTGTGTGTGTGTGTGGCAGGGGGATGTGAGTGACTATAAATTGAGCATCGGTTGAAGGAATAAAGTAGACTGTTCTACCTTTTAGAAGTAGGTAGATATTTCTCACAGTTAAAGAATGGGGTAGCCAAGATTTTACTTCTATGACCCATTTTATGATTTGGACATAATATATCTTAGCCAACTTGGATTTTCAAGATTTCATAACCACATTTACCGTTTGTAACATTTTACATAATTCTGCAAAGCTAAGAGATCCTTGGTTCAATAAGGAATATTTACTTCTTTTACAATAATCCAACTCGGCCAGGAAACCAAGAGGTGCTGGCAGCTGCTGAAGTCCTATGGTTTTGCCATGCCACAAAGGAGGCCCTTACATTTTTACTTGAATGTAGCATTCCTTAGAAACCTTTCTCTCTGTACTAATGGTGATGATTCTCTAGTCTTTGGCCCTCACTAAGAGTAACTTTTGTCTTTTATTACCATTAAGTCAAACATAAAAACAATAAAACCAATCTCACTCTAAGCAGGATTTCCTTACCAATCCTTTGCTTCTGCCTACTGAGCCACCATTCTTCCAGATTTAACATGTGGGAGTTATCTTCGATTTGCCTGACCTCTTCCCTCCCCAAATCCATTCTTAGTTACAAAGTTCTATTGATCTTTTGTGGAACATATGTCTTTTATCTGTTGTTTCCTCTCCACCTCTTAGTATTGTCTTTGTCTAAGTTCTTCGCCTCCTAGATAACTCCAGCAACTTCCCTACTAGCTTCCTTTCTCCCACTTTTTTTCCCTTTCCAGTTCATCTGAGTTCCATTAACAATACTATGCTTTAAATTCTGCTTTTATTTTGTCATTCCCTGGTCCAAAATCTTTATCAGCAACTTAACACATACCATTTCAGAGCTACATGACCACTCCACAACAAGACAACTCCACAACAAGTAACATGTTACAGAATTACTGTCACTAGCAACAATGACTATTCCTGGCTTTAGCACATTATATAATGTGACCCATACTCTCTGAAGAATAACCTGATTTGAAAGTGGTAACCAGCATGCCACCTTGGGCTCTGGTTGGGTCAGGCTTGGCACCGTCAATGAGCACGTCCTGCTCCTCCCTCACATGTTCCCTCTGGAGGGAGACACAGAAGCTGAATGACAGTACACGTGGGCACTTTCTACATCATGAAATGACCAGACATACATGATTTGCCCAAGAGCTCTATTCTTGACCCTGTCATGTTTATTTTATTAGAGCCTTGGAAGAAAATAGATTATATTCTTATCAAATAAGCAGATATTAAAAGTGGGGGGGAATAAAAGCTATGCCAGACAAGATCAAAGTTCAAAAAGGACTCTGACAGGAGGCCAAAATAAAGAATACAAAATAGGACAGAAATAAATAAGTTGTGAATGTTAAGCTCAAAGCCCCAATTGAACTGGGTAGGGAAGACCTCTTGTAACAATCTAATAATTATTTAAAGGTATTTACAGAGGAAAAGATTCGGGATGAGGTTGAAGGCATGAGGAATAAAGGAACAAGGGGATGGGTTATTTATAAGGGAAACACAAACCAAGCCAACAGTTTTTCTTCCAAAAGAGCCAAAGCACTCTTAGGCTCAATTAATATAATTATGCTGTTAGAATAAGGGAGAGGCTAGTTACATGGTGTTCTCTACTGATTGGACAGATTGAGAATATTTTCAATTCTAGCTGCCATATCAATTGATGAACATGGAGAATTGTGAAGGATCTAGAAATCACATATAGTAGCCTATCCAGCACATGCATTTTCTCCATAAGCACATCACATCTTTTGTGTGCTTAGAAACACTAAACAGCACTTCAGCATTACACCTGGGGGCCTTTTTAAACAGTGAAATCATCAACGAAGGGTAAAAAATTGCAAAAAATGTGGCACCAAGTAGATCTCATAAAGAACACGTCTGAGAGCTGTGAGGAGAAGGCAGAGCATTGCCTTGTTTGACTTCAGCTGGGAGCGTGTGCATCAGCTGACACTTTTTTCATTTCTCCGTGCATGTTTGCAAATGATCACAAAAGTATTGCCAGGATTAATTGGGGTTTACAAATAAATACATTTTAGTGAGTTGGCAAATTTGCCAATATGGAATTCATAAATAATGAGAACTGGCTGTACCTTTAAACACATGCAATGATTGTAAATTTATATGCCTTTGCTTTTTGTGAATAAGGGAATAAGTATAATGTTAGCACTTGAAATGATCATTGAAATTTTGAAAAATCAGGAACTGACAGAATTCTTCCGTTATCAGGGCCGGCAGAAGGAGTGGGACTTTTCCACTGAGACTTGCCCATGTTAGTATCAC
The DNA here is from genome assembly GCF_054644295.1 of Miniopterus natalensis. NCBI lineage: Eukaryota > Metazoa > Chordata > Mammalia > Chiroptera > Miniopteridae > Miniopterus > Miniopterus natalensis. The sequence goes on from NC_142100.1 coordinate 1,827,186, forward strand.
ACTTTTCTTAGAGATGGAGACAGTTCACGAGCATCTGTCTTCAACTTTTGTTCAACTTGGGGAGCTTTAATTTTATAATTTATTCTATCTCAGTTTGTGGTCTGTTTTCCCCACCTTGCCTGCACTGAGGGCCTTTCAAGATCCTTGGCCACATAACATGATGTTTATCTCTTTTCCATTTTGTCATCAGTATGCGCGGCTACAGCCTGAATTTCATCAGTATCTGGAAATGTTTCCTCTTAATTATCACATATCCACTCCTCACATCTTCTGAATCTATTCGATTTTTATTTGTGACATAAAACTCCAAAATTCCTATACACCCCAGCCAAGCGCTCTCTTTTAGCTGGATTTAAACTTATCTCTGTTTAGTTGGAAACACTTGTGAAGTCATTCCAGTGATGTCTTCAGTAGCACCACAGGACCTATTATCTTTCGATCTTCCACATATTTTCATTTTCTGAGCTATGGTTCAGGAATCATTTGTTTCCTTTCCTTCTAGTCCTGTTCTGCCAAGTATGTCTGCAAAAATTCACAAGACCATACTATTTAAATCCAAAATAAATTAATTTACTTAATCAAATTTCAACAAGTTTTTACTGTGTTTTTTTGTTTGTTTGTTTGTTTTAATATATATTTTTATCGATTTCAGAGCGAGGAGGGAGAGAGACAGAAACATCAATGATGAGGGAGTCATGGATCGCTGCGTCCTGCACGCTCCCTAGTGGGGATCAGCCCTCCACCTGGGCACGTGCCCTGACCAGTAGTTGAACCATGGCCTCCAGGTTCACTGGTTGGCGCTCAATCACTGAGCCACACCGGCCGGGCTAATGTGCTTATTTTCATTCATCTGTTGAATCCCAATTCCACTGACGGGATCTGCCAGATATTCCCTCCTTTCTACACACGGTGTCAACACTCTAGTTCATAGTGACACCCAAATCACCCGTCTGTGGTAATGAGCTCTTAACTAGTCTCCCCACAGACTGTCCTGCCCACTTTATAAGCTAATTAATCATTTTAAAGCAGTCAGATAATCAACTAAGATGTTCCCCAAAGCTACCTGGTGGAATTCCAAACGCCGTTACAAGTCGTCCGTGTCCCTCTGGGAGAGGGTTTCCGGTCACCTGCGTGGCCCAGGGATCGGTGTGCCTGGAGAGGAGAGCTGGGGGCGGGCGAGCTGGGCTCAGGCGGGCCAGGAGCCCGGCCGCCCCGCGCCCCGCGCCCCGCGCCCCGCGCCCCGCGCCCCGCGCCCCGCGCCCCGCGCCCCGCGCCCCGCGCCCCGCGCCCCGCGCCCCGCGCCCCGCGCCCGCCCCCGGGAAGAGCCGGCTGAGCCGCAGCCCCCGCGGCTCGCAGAGGTCGCCCTTACACGCCGGCCTAGGATCCAAACTTGACCAATAGGACTGAGGCTTTCCCGTCCAATCAGGGTTGTGGAGCTATATCCTCATTTGCATCTTCACTGATCTATGCGAGTGGCTCGTTCGGTCCATCAGGATGGTGCCACTTGAACCAACAAAGGTATACTGTGAATGTTTACATGGAATAGACATTGCTGGACACAATTAATAATGTAAGGGTACAGCGCTTTTTAATTTTGATCACGAGAAAAAAGTTAACTCAGTATTTATTGTCTATTCCATTCATACAGTGAATGCTAATGAAACAAATCATTATTGCTAACACTACTACCATATCATAAAATATATTCCTTAGCTTAAAAAACATGAAAACCCAGCGCCGCTGGCTTGCTCAGTTGGCTGGAGCGTGGTCCCACGCATGAAAAACGTTACAGGTTTGCGCCCCGCCAGGGCGCCGACCTGGGCTGAGGGTGGATCCCAGGCGAAGCCTGTATGGGAAGCAGCCTGTCTGTGTTTCTCTCTCTCTCTCTGTCTTCTTTTCTCTCTAAAATCAATAAATATATCATTGGGTGAGGATTAAAAACAAACAAACATGAGGAACTATACTAGAAATGTAGCTCAGTGGGAAGCTACAACTGTGATAGCTCAGTAACATCAAAGCAGAACCATCCGTCATCTTCATGACCATGATGGTTTTATTTACATCCAAGGAACAATGCAGAAAAGGTGCGTTAAGGACTTCTTCCCAGTACGTTTTGTCCCTTTGCAGGGAAACTGCATGATTTTATTCTGAAGTAAAAATAAGTAAAGAAATGTAGTCAGTTCTGTTCTGATAAGTATTAAAACCTTTCTCTTTGGGGCTTATTCTATGTACCCATAGTTTAACAAACCCTTTAATTTCTGGGAACTCCCAACATCCTAAGGAAACTTTTCAAAAGCCAAGCCTCATTTGCACCTTACTTTGTCCTGGCTATAAAACTAATTTCAGATTGAATCTTGTGCACTGAAACAACAGCAAAATGAAGGAGAAATTCCTACAGATGCTAGAAGAGACAATACAGAAGTTAAATGCAGGGTAGAATTGTTACATGAGTTTCTACATGCCTGCCAAAAATTGTTTACTGAAAGAAAATTTGGTGCAAGTAATCAACACTTAAGTGGTGTCCACCCCATCAAAAATGAACAGAAACTATCAGTAAAATAGACATATATAGCACTCATATAATGTAATAGGGTAGCTGTTTGAACAAAGTATTATGCTGGCAGAAAAGAAAGACTTGCCTGAAGGAGGTGAGAGGGGAACAAAAAGAAAGTGACCTTGAGCTAGACTTTGGAAGATATAAACAGTGGAAACAAATGTATCCTTAGCAGGAATAAGTTTTAGGGCAGTTTCAAAACATAAACTATGAAAGTCATTCAGATTAAAGATAAATGATAGGGAGACACTAAAGCGAGGTGAGTGAAATGAGCGATGAGACTTAAACGATGAGACTATAGGCTGAGGAATATGCACCGAGCTCCATGAGGAAGGACCCTGAGAGACGCGGAGGGGCTGGGAACGACTTCCTGGGGTTTTAGCATATGCTAAAAAAATGATCATTTTTGAAGAAATGCTTTTACTTAAGGATAAGCAACATAATCAACTGAAATAATCTAGGATGTCAGAAAATAATGCATTATACTTATATGGCCTTTCTCCGCAGTGCTGAAATAGTCGGGGTTTCCAAATGTAAATCAGGACGGAAAGCAGAAGGAACAACAAAGAAAAAAAAGGAAAAAACAATCATTAAGGCCCCAGACAGAATTCCTCACTACCCCCATTTTCATCAGCACCCAGAAACTGCCTCTGAAAATAAAGGACGGCTCCAGGTTGTCCAATCGTCTTAAGAACACGGTCTATTGGTAATATGAGCATTTGCCACCTGTCTTCTTAACCGCTACATCTTGCCTACATTCTTCCACTTTGTGCATGACAGTGAGCTGCAGGTAGCCAGCTGGGAAGCTCCAGGCCCTGCGGAAGGTGCTCGCTTGCCTGTCCCTATATTTATTTTTAAGAGGGCGTGATATCAGTTATGGAGGAGATTTGATTTAAAAATTAAAAAACATGAATAACAACAATGCAAAGTTTTCATTTTCCCAGATAGACGATTCTAAGTATTACTTATGAGGAAAGCATAAAATGTTTGTACAGCATAGAGAAAAAAGAGTCCTTAAAAATGTTGTCTATGCCACACAGTCCTGAGAAAACTACTTCTTAATACAAATAGTGAGATTCTTCCCAATGCTTAATTTGTCTAGATAAATGTAGCCCAAGGCACAAAACAGAATTTTAATAAAGTTGAAATGCACAGTGATTATGCTTTATTTTTCATGCTTAAATTTTTCTAGCAATTTTTATTTTTCTATTATTCAAACACTTTTAACTTCCCAAGTGCCTGGGATAGAATGTAAAATTAAAACAATTAAACCAAATTTCCACTAAAGGGCTTTCTTGATAGCACAACAAAGGTTTACTGACTTAACGGGACAGCATGCTTATAACTTGCTGGTGGCAGAAAACTAGTGCAATGCTGGGGAATTCTGACATCGATGCTGGAAGGAACTGGAGATAATGTCTATTATTTTAATTATCCAATCTGGAAAAAAAAGCCACTTGAGTCATCCTGGCTCACTTCCCTTAGTATTAGTCATACTGCATTTCCTTAGCTTGTGAGTGTGTTTCTATGTAAATAAACGACGTAGTTCACTTGAAGATAAAAGTCACAGGATTTAGAGATTACCAAGACCTATTAGCTCATCCATTCTGACCCACAGAGAGAGTCCCTAGATTGGGAATTTAACTGTTAATTTTTGCCAAGGCCAAGAAGAAACAGTTGGCGAACTGTTTTCCATGCTTTTCTTTTCTTTTTTTTTTTTTTTTTTTTTGACTTATCTAATAGCGCTCTGGTCATTTCCCAAGTGGACTAGTAAAATTATCATTAAACAGTTTCACTTATCAGGGAGACACAAAGTTAACTTATCTGAGTTGACAGTGTTCCAACCCCCTCCATTTGTTTTAGCAATGATCTTGCTGGCAAAATACAAAGAATGAGGAATCTGCTCTTTGAACTAGCCAGGCAGTTTCTCTTCAGTAAAGAATATCAAAGGGCAAGTACTTTCTGTTTTTCCTAATCTCCTTTCACTGGTTTCAGAACAATTAAACATTAAAACACTGTTTTGCACAAAGTAGAAAAAGAATACAATAAAATACAATACAACATTAACTTACAACTTTATGAATCAAAGTGTTTTCCATTTGCTGTATTTCATGAAATTTGGAATAATTTTAAAATATAAAATATGGAGAAGTTTGGTATTATGGTAAAAGTCAAAGAGCAAATCAGGAACCCCAAAGAAATAGTGAAGATACTCATTCTGGTAATCATTTCCCTTTACACTGTAGTTCTTAAATCCTATTTCAGCCACATACCTCAACCCATATTATATCCAGAAAATTATCAATACTACTGAAGAGGTGAATATGTTTACTTACATATTTTTAATATATAATAATGTTATATTATGTTATTATGTTATATAATATTATATTTATTATTACATGTAATATGTTATAAATTATATATTATGCATTATATATAATTTACATTCCATAATATTATATTAATATTAGTATAAGTAAATATATTAATCATAGAAGTGGGGAAAACTGACAAATAGTAGTGGATGAGTTGGTGATGTAAAGAAAAATTATATCTAAATATTTTAAATAGAATTATTTCTCCTCTACTATACTGAGATTAACCTAACCCATGAAGTTAATCTTCTATTTTTATCAAGCTAGAATTTCCAGTGGTTCTGATATTTGTGTCATGTGAGATTATTAAAAATGTTGGAAAAAAATGTGGTCTTGACTTCTTGATGTCTACATTCTAAGTCAAGAGCTTACATTCCATTTAAGCCTATAACAAATTTGAGGATTTCAGAGGAACTCAGTAAGACTCTCTGTGTGCACTGAGCTTGCACTCTGAGCTAAGCCCTTTGCAAGTGTTGTAAAGATTTATAAAGGAGGTACTGGATAGGGTCCCTCCCCTTCCAGAGCTTACTGTATTATGGAAAACATAAATATCTACTCTCTCATCCCTGGTCTCCCACACAGGATGGAAATTTGAATCACTAATTTTTGTTATGTAACTTATGTTCACTTCAGTTGGAAATTTAGAGTCCAGACAAGAAAATAGCATACTCTGATGGGGAAACCGGGGGAAGTTTAGAGAAAGGATTACAACCCTCTTGCAGCCATCCCTGGTATGAGAGTGCTGCTGGTTCCAGGACTCCCAACAGTTTCCAAAATCCACAGATGCTTATGCCCCGTATATAAAATGCATTCGAACAATACATACAGAGTCGGCCCTCTGCAACCATGGTGGTTAGAACCCCAATGGGAATCTTGGGAATATGAAAGACTGACCATATAATTATTGAAAAAAACCTGCTTATAAGTGGGCCTGCACAGTTCAAACCATGTTGTTCAAGGGTCAGTTGTATTTACAAAGATTGGGTGGAGTTAAGAAAGACCAACAAAAGATGGTAAGTGTCCTAGAACTAAGAATAGGGGAAGTTATTACCACACCTAGACCTGAGAAAACAAGGAGAGGGAGTGGTTTTCAGAAACTGGAGAGAGAACTAGAACTATAAGATGTGGCCATCTTCAGTAAGGAAAGAAGACAAGTCAACCCCGTGTCCTTGAGCAATGAAGTCGGGGCAATCAAGCACCCTGTCCTCTCCACTTCCCCTTGGGTCCCCTGATGGTGCTTCTCTCTGGCTGAGCACATTCAGAAGTCAGAAGGAGGGCAAAAAAGATTGTTGAGGCAGTCCATGAAGGTCAATTGCTGAGAGAACAGAACAGGGTGGGAAAACATAGAGAGATGATCTGGCGAAGACGGAGAATGGCCAACAGAGCTGGCTGAGTTTAAAATCACACAAGTCCACCAGATAATATATGTGCTGTATTCACAATAAATATTTTGGTAGCTTGGTTGAGAACAGTGTTTAATTTGCAACAGAATATTTGGCAGTTTTCCTTTAGATGAGATCAGGCAGTCAATATTAACATGAGTTTTCAACTTAAGTCATAGAACATAGATGGCAAAATCTAATTTAACAAATATTCTGCCAAGCTGATGTCTATAACTGGCATGTCTACATGTCAATTAAATATACAGCATTAGTTTAGCTTTATAATGTTGATCTTGAAGCATATAGGATTCTGAATAATTTCTAAATCTTATTGAAATATTACATTGTATTTAGAACAGTTTTAACTTTAAGCAGAATATAACCCTTATTTTTTAAACTGGTTTTTCATACATCTTACATATGATAATTTTGTCAAAAAAAACAAACCTATATTCATTAACCAGAAAACTGCTTCTTGGTTTACTTTTCAAAAATTCATTTTGTACCTTTCTGTTCAGTCTTTGTGGATATTTTCTCCTTTAATTATGCTTGATTTAAGTTGTTTTGGATATTGGTTCTAGTATATCCGCAGTACTTTATTATTCAATAATAAAAAGGCACAAATAGATTTAAAGACTCCTAAATTCTTAGAGGGTTCAGAGGGCACACATCATGAGTGCCCTATCTATGCTGTGAAGTTGCTTATTAGCAGTTGACAGAAACAGCATATTGGACAACACTGTAGGCTCAGCACTGAGCATGATCTGCTCTAATTTGGAATTCAAGTTATGATTTGAATTCTATATATTTTATTCAAATTTTAAAATGGCAACCACGGAACACATGGGGCCTTATTCATTAAACAATGAATCATTCTGGAATTCCTTTCCCTCTTTCCTGTAGTTGATGAACTTCTATATGTGAAATCTGGCTACACTTGATGCACCTGGACCAACGATTACAGTGCTAGTACTGCAGTGCCAGCCTGGTTTGGAAATCTGTCTAAACATTTTCAGTTCAATGTAAAGCTGAATGCAATCCCCACTCTCCACCCGCCACCCCCAAGGCCAGATTGAGTGGTATATCTTCCAAATGTTTTAAAGACTATCATGACATAGAAAAATTGATAATTATTTGTTGTATCTAAAAACTGTGCAGATAACTTCTCCCAAACAGTTTCTTGATCCAGAATTTTTTTTTACCACAGAGCGAAGTTGGTAGGTCTTAAAGAAATGGAACATCCTAATTTTAGTTTTTGATTCAAAATTCATAAACTATAAAACAATTTTAAAAATATTTTGTAGGTAAAAGAAGTGACCTTGACTAAGATTTCCCTAAGGGACACTCTCAAGTGGATGGATAAGACCACAAAACTATGTTTATATGGCCATACAGGACACACAGTCTGCTTTCAGGTAATTTTTTAGTAAAACTCTCAGTATAATTATAATGGATTGTTCTCTTGCCATGGTTCCCTCTCACAAATTATTTATAGTGTCTACACCTGGAGCTTATGCCTGGAGAAAGGGAAGGTGTACAAAAGTGAAATAGAAAAGAAAGAGGCAGCTATGTCGTCTTATATTTCTTCTGGTCACATTTTAGAAACTTCCCCATAAAGCTTCCACTATGCTTAGCCAGAGGCCTCTTTCCCAGAGTTTGTACCTTGAACAGCTAAATCTCACTTCCCCCAACCAGGCTGGAAGTCTCCAAAGCAACAGGAAGCAATGGAAGACACAGAATCCTCCCTCCAGACAAGACTCAAGCCATATCAAGCACGATGTCACATGAACTTCTCCCCTCCTCGATCCTTCCTTAATGCACCATAAAGAGAGGGCTCTCATATTGTAAAGATGTCATATATATTTTCTCTTCACTCGAAGCTCCCTGAATAAAGAGAGATCTATTTGTCTCCATGGTGTTTTCGCCATTAACAGTATCTGAGCTGCAGGAACACAATGGGAGATGTGTTTTCTGTTAACCTCTTGACTCAGAGATGTCCTAATGCTAAACGTTATTGCATTTTGCATTAGCACAGAACAGTGGGAGTTCTGTGGCTGATGTAAAAGGATTGAGAAGGGCCACAGAAACTCTTCTGCACTCTCTACAGCAGTTGATGGTGGGGCACAGAGCACATAATTTTTGTTTAGAGAGAGCACAAACAAGAACGAGGGAAGGAGGTGGTGAATTTCACATATCCTACACATCTCTCTCCTGTTCATCACCAAGATAATGTCTGCTAAAAAATGGCATTTAGTGTGTTAACATATCCTGTCTATAGACATTAATCTGAAAGAAATTAATTGACTTATTTATTACCCAAGTGATCTCACACCATGGAAGGAACAAGGCAATTAATATTTACTGTTTGCTTAGGCGACTTTTTCCATTGGCTTTCAGTGCTTATAGCTTATTGTGGAAACCATTATTCCAAACTGTCCCTTGCCATTCTGTGCATGTACCTTTTACAATACAGAGATGGAATTGGGAATCTCTCCTTCTGTGTTATAAGGCAGAAAGAATGAATGCTAAGACATAAGATTCTGGTCACTGCCATCTAAGATTACTGAATGAGAATCCCAGAATTGCAGAATATTCTATATTAAAGACACCTTAGAAATTATGCCTTCCAGTCCATGGATTTACATAATTGAATACTGATGTTCAGAAACTTTAAGTGATTTGGGTATTGCAGAACCAGGCGTGGTACCTGCACTCATGCCCCCAGCTGAGTCTCTTTACATGAGCTACTTAAGGATGCTTCTGTTGAATGACTAATCATTGTGATATCAAAATCTTTAGGACTATACTCAGTGTCACAATGTCACCATTTCTAAAATGCAAGTTTCACAGTGCTGCATCTTAAGGTTCTATATTAGTAAAAGGAACTAAGATATTTTTACTTGTTTATTTTTTAAAATATGTTTTTATTGATTTTGGAGAAAAAGGAAGAGAGAGGAAGAAGAAGAGGGAGAGGGAGAGATTGGGGGGTGGGGAGAGAGAGAGGAACATAGATGTCAGAGAGAAATAGATTAGTTGCCTCTGGTACACACCCTGACTGGGAACAGAACCCATAACCTGGGCATGTGCCCCAACTGAGCATCAAATCAGTGACCTTTTGGTGCACCAGACGATGCTCACACAGTCCAGGGAGAACTAAAATATTTTTAAAAGATAAGCCATGTGACTGCAATTAAAAGGGGAACTTGCAATACTTATCTAAAGATGATAAGTTGTCTCCAAATTTCTTACCTTCAGCTTATATGCCTGGACATCTGGAACTTAGAAGCATTTGATTATGTAAAACCTTGCTCTCCAACAGTGTGTTCCATGCACCCATAGCATCAGACTTACTCAAGAATTGGTTAGAAATGTGAATTTCAGTCCTTGTTGAGACCTACTAAATCAGAACCTGCAGAGTAAAAAGATTCCAGGGGATTCATAGTAAAGTTTGATAAACACTACTTAAAGGAAGTTTTCAGTAGAACTTGGAAGTACAACTGCTAGAGAAATAAGATATTAAAGACCACCAGAAGTTTTTCTAACTCAGAATAGAAAAACAAGTGTTTTAGGGGGGTTAGAATTTGGAGGGCAAGAGACAAAGGGAAAGAGTCCAGTGGGACAAGAATATTAATGAGGTAGGTTATTACTCTAAAATCAGCCAAAGCTTGCACTAGGTATTTAAAAACATATATTGGTGAAAACAGAAAAAACTTGGTTTACTCACTTCTCTTTGGGTCTTCTTCTGAAAGCTCAGAGAAGACAAGGAGCCAAAGCCAACTGTGAGAAGGCTAGTGTTTGTCCTTATAAGAATGTTTTTGGAAGTGCTTACTTACCCAGTACAAGATGGGGACTGATTGCTTTATCACTAGCAAAATGTCTAAACTTAGTCCAAAAGAATGTGATGCATGCAAATAAAGAAGTACAGATGACCTGTCTTCAAGAAACTTTGTAAGCTCGCTATGCTAATTGGCCAAGTCTTCTTAAATTATATCAACAAAATGTTCCTTGATTGATGGTCAAAATGCCAGCAGCATATTTATGTTTTGAAGCTTATCAATGAGCTAGAGAAGAGCAGGACCAAATGACCACATTCTGAAAAATTAAAATAACATTTACACCACCATATAGATATTATCATTTCTTGATGATACTTCTAAAAACGTACCATTTTGCAATACTTTATTTCCTATCTTGAATACTAGCACTAATTCTCAGATGATACCATGGTTATTTATATTAATGATATATTTGGGGTATCTGGGACTAAGAATTATTGTCAGATATAAAATTCAGTGAAGAGCTTTCATGAGGAAATAGAGCACATACTCACCAAAGATGAAAGCAAGGAAGGGTCATTTTGAAGGACACTTTACCCATCTATTACTGCTAAAACTGACACTAAGACATGTCTAAAGTGGCCTCCAACATAATTTCTTTTTCTTATAGTTCCCAAACTCTTTGTCCTAGCATGGGATATTGGCTGAAAAATAAACAATATGACTTTCTAGACACCATAGCCATTCTGAAAGCAAACAGGGCATTATTTAAACTCTGGTAGATACAACTTGATACCAAATCAGTAGAAACTCAATCATATGAAAGTTACTTTGTCTTCAGAAGCAGGACTCCAACTACTACTTCGCCCTTGGCAACCATGGCATATTAGGCCACTGAAATTTATGTCACCAAAAAGAAGAGTAACTATTGTCTTGTACAGGAAGGTAACATGACTTGAACAAACAAAAAAAAGCTTTATGAATATATAAACAGTACTAAGTAGGTCCTTTATATCAAGTAGCTACAGATGTTTAATGTACAAACTCTTACCCAACACAGATACAGGTAATAGCTGTGCTTCATGTCAAACTCATAACAAATGTGACAAAGTAATGGCAGTGTCTTTTAGAGTAAGGCCACAGGTCCTTTCAAAGGATGAATGAAAAAGCTAACAACTGAAGACTGTACAGGAGCCTTAGAGTCTTGTTCTCAGTTCTGCGGCAGACTTTCAGGGTGACTTAAAACTAACATGAACCTTCAGCTGTGTTTTGTCATCAAAGTCAGGCTAGTTATCCTTGACCTGTTAGTAATGTAACAATCACTATGATTCACCATGAGAATATTTGAGCATGGGATCACAATGGTGATACTGGGATCTCATCTTTTTTTATGGTAGCTTAGAGAGAGCTATAGCTAGAGGTTGTAAAACCATTCTTTTACATATATTGTATATTAAAATGCCAGAAAATAATGAAAGAACTTCATTAGGTAACTTCTGACTACCTGTTTGTATTTTCTATTAAAAAGTGTCTGGGCTTGGAGCAACCCCATCCTAGCCAACAGGGTTAGGTTCTAGTATTGGTTTACTCTATGGAGTTGTGTGAGTGTAGTCCAAGTGAGGCAAAATGTCCATCTTTCAATGACATTGGTTATCACCATTAATTCACCTAGCCTCATATTCTGATATAAATAATTCCCACATTATTACCATTCCGGTCTTTTGACATTTTATTTCCACAGAAGTTGGCTGGAGCATATCTCATTATCAGGGATATAAATAGCATTTAGACAAAGACTAGCTTAGCTTAAAATCTGAAGTGTGAATTTACAAACATGGGAGCTTCCTGGGATGGAGGGTGTTCGAGTACTTTCAATTGATGAAATCCAGAAAAGCAATGTGATTGCAAAAATGGCCTCCACTTGTCATGCCTTTCTCAGTTCATGCCCTTTGCCATGAAACTTTGTAGTGTCTCCTGCTATAGCTCTAGGCTTGGTCACGTGACTTCCTTTGACAAATGAGGTAGAAAGCAGGCAGAAACTTGCAAAATACTTAAGCCTTTTGGTTTGTTCTTATCCTTGCTCTTCTGCCTTTACCATGGGAATGTGCTATGGAGGAGCTTCTTGGAAGATGTAACACATGGAATAGAACTGAATTGTCTGGCCATCCTAGTGACTCCATTCTACAGAGTACAGCCAAAATGAATGAGGCTAGCCAAGACCAGAAAATATGCCCAGTCTAAGTCATTAATCCACAGACTCATGAGCTAAATATATATTTCTTGTATGCCACTGAGGTTTTGTGTTATTATTTGCAGCATTATTGTGACAATGGATAACTGATATACTAAATCTCTCAAAGTCTTATGTTTTTGGTAAAACAGAATTCAACCCAAAGAAACAGAGCATGAAAATACAGCATGGGTACCAGAATTTAAACAAAACCTGAATTCTAAAATACCAGTAAATTAATTGTACCCAATCTTACCTTACATAGGTTTCCTAGGAAAAAAAGGCCCAGAAGAATCATGATTATTCTTGGCATGTTGCTTTGTGCAAGACCCAAGGAAAGCTAGGAGGCTGTACAGTTATCTCCCTTGATATAATTCTAAACTATACAACCTACTACCTCAACCTGGGAACATGCAGTTGCAATGGCTGGAAAGTACCATTTCTTAAACAATGAAATTGCAAGTTAGTCTTATAAGTGTTCGTGCTGTCACCTATTTGGGCCATTCATAAGAAACAACATACCATAGGGCCTGACAGCAGAGAAAATAACACAAGAACCTCAGCTTGAGATGATGGTGCAGACAAGAGAGAAAGTACTTGGGATCTGTCTTCTTGAAATTATTTGTGCATGAAAATTATGGAGATGTTGTATAATGGCAGTTGTTCTGATCAAGCTAGTGCCCTCTGGTATCTTTTGACAGAATACAAAAGTAGAGCAATATTTAAACTTGGACAAGTGAAAAAAAGATTATAAAAATAAATGTTTCTCTTGTGAAACTGAAAATCTCGAATTTCTAAAAGGCCAATAAGCAAGGGGAAATAGTTTAAGCCAAAAGACAGTAGAAAGATATGGACAGCAAGATTCTGAGCAGAGATAGGTCAACAACTAACATACAGGCTATGATGAGCATTCACGCAGCAGTGCTGATCACACATATTGCATAATCCATATATTTATAAAGTGCTCCTCCTTCCAGAGCTGAATGCTTCAGCATTTGCCATAAAGTCTGTCCCCAACAGTTTATTTAGCAACATATAAAAATGGGACTGTATTTTTTCTTTATGAGAGAATATGTAAATTTCCCTATTTGTTCTTTTAATTTTTAATCTGGGTCTTTCCTTTATCTTCAGCTCCAGTGAGGTGCTGGAGTAGCAGACAGACTAACAAGCTTGGTGACGCCCCCTGTCCATGTGAGCTCGTATTTGCTGAGGTGTGCCTTTTCCCATGAGGACTGCTCTGTGGTCTATGATGGTCATCTCTCTTCATTGCTTAGCTTGACTCTGGTTTTGCCTGGTAAAGGCTGTTCCACAAAAGAGCTGGGCCTATGCATATACAGATGGAAGAGTGTCTGAATACACCAGGTACCAAAGAGTGATAATTCTATGGTGCTCCAAATTCTGTAGGTTTGGTGTTCCTTCATGCTCCTCCACTAACCTGCAGAAGGACCTCTTTTCCAACCGTCCTCCCTCACACAGCTATCATAGGGTGTGGCAGCTTTTTTGAGGAGGCTACCTCTGTTGGATCAATGCTACACGGTTTGGGGAAAACCTTGGGAAGTTAATTTTATCAAGCAAACTCGCACTCATCCCTCAAACCTCAATTCAAAGAGTTCTTCTTCTGATTATCTTACAGTTCTACACCACATGTATAATTTAACTCTAACATCACCACATTATCATTTATATTTCTGTCTCCTTGACTAGATCCTGAACTATTTGAAAACGGGACAGTGCCACTCACCTTTGCAAGTCTAGTACACCACCTGCATGCCTACTACTTAACAGATAGTGGAGATCTAAAGATATGTTTGCTGAATGCAAACAAAAATGAATGAATAAGTGAATGAATGAATAAAATGGACTATGAACCTAAAGTTAAGGGCCAAGTGATTGTTATTTTTATGTTAGGTTCCTTGTTCTTCCACTTATATTGTAACTTCAATCGTAGCAAAGTGCATTTGCTATAAAGATTCCCAAGGGAGGAAACTCAGATTGGTTGAGTTCAACCTGGCAAGTTTGCCTCAAGTCCTGAATTTCATGTGGAAATTCAAGAATAACTGTGAATCCTCTGCCTCTAGATACTAACTTACGTATAAGATTTAATATTTACTGGGAAATTTAAAAAATTACTTCTTTCCTTTGCATTTGAATTTCCCTCCTTTTTCTTGTATTGACAATTTCCCTGAGTCTGTAAACATCTTTTGAATGGGAGACAAGGCAACGAGGGTGGGTAAGAGTTAACAAAACAAGAGCAACAAAGAAAGGATTTGCTCTCACGAGCTAAACGGCTAGTGTCTTAGCCTAAACATTTAACTTATAGATCTTTCAAATATCTGGAAATGGAAAATTAATCTTTCTCCATGTACATCTTCCAGCAGTCAAAGATAGAAGGATGTTGCCCTTAGAATACTAATAGTTTTCAATACACTGCTCTTTTGCTTGCATGAATTTCTGTTTATTTACACCAATTTTAGCCCATTACCATGTATTAGTGCAATTATGGCTTATTACATAATCAGTGTAAATATTTGTAGGCATGTAACAACAACATGCAATTATGATATAGAATGGTGTTATAAAACGTCTCATTGAAAAGAGCATTTCTAGGAGAACAGTAGTTATAATGTGTTTTAAGTATAGAAAGTCTATTGTACTCTTTAACTTTAAAAAGACATATTCCAAAGGTGTTCTAAATACCTTTAAGTGCTACCAACAACAATCCCCCCAAATGAAGAAAAGAATGAACCTCAAGCATAGCACAAGTGTCTAGAATTGTGAAAAGCAGGGGATCAGATCCCCATTAGTAAACATATTCTGTATTTGATTAGGTATTTGGAAGTTGGACAAATGTTGTGATTAAAACATGTGATTCATTAAAACTTGTGTCAGATTGGCTGAGATGCAACTCTGCAAAGGGGTTCCTGACCAGATAATTAGTTTTTTGAAGTAAGAGTTATAGCTTCGATCTTCAGCAAAGTGCTGAACAAATAGTAAGCATCTACAAAGGTGTGTTGAATTAATGAGAGTGTATGAATCTTAACATTTCTCCAGCTATATGGCTACACCAAAGGAAAAGAGTGGCTCTATAATGACTCACACTTTATTGACAATTATGTTAGCTGGTAATAAATCTTTGAAATTTTTGAAGAGTCACTCATATTGATGTCTTTGTAAAGTTCCAGCACTATTACAGGCATAAGAAACTTTAAAAATCTCCATTAGAGAGGTTTTTGGTGAGGTTAAATACCATAGTCAGCAGACAAGGATCAGCAGGACCTCACGAACATTGGAGGGATTGGTAAGCACATTAAAAAACAAGAAATTATATTAACTTAAAATTCAAAGTTAATTCTCTACTACACATACCATTTTCCCATGTAGAAAATTCAATTTATTAATTTTGAATTACAAACAAGAAATCCTTTCAAAACTAAACATCTGCTCTCCCATCTCCCCCAAACACTGATGATCATGGGTGAATTGCTTTATCAAATGCAATTCTTGGAATAGTTTTTTTTCTGTTTAAGAAAATCTAAACTATATTTTGTTGCTACTGCTAAATAAATGCATTTTGATAGTAATGACTTGAGAATTTTACTAAAACTAGTTTGTTTTATTCCCAGTCTCTCTAAACTTTCATGTAAGAATGACTACTGAAAAATATTTTAGAGTCTTTTAAGGAAAAACCTGACATTCTGCAACTTCCTGTAGAATATTTGGTCCACTTTGAGAGACCCCAAAGGAATAATTAGTGTTAATAGCACCATTCATTCACAGGGAAGAAGGGAAATCACTGAATTTAAACACCATGTGAAATATTTAAAACTCTTTTTCTTGTGACCAGTGTCCAGGGTCTTTGGGCTTTCCACTAGGACATTTCCTAGCCGGGTGAATCAGGTAATAATGTCTTAGGTCTTTTAGAAATGCTGAAAGGATTGACTGCTCAGCATAATCTTTTTTCTTGGGGTTTAAAACCACTCATTAAAAGAAGCAACCTGGCAGTCACCCACTGGCCACCCTGCAGCCCTTGTGCTGTCCTGTTCAGGGAATGAGGCAGCTCAGTGTCCTTGGGATTCATGAACTCCTTTGGTCCCCTGGTAGCACACTTAGCAGCAAGTTAAAGAGGTGATAAGTAGAGATGTGATTTTGCCTTTATCAAATGTGTTTATCCAAAGAAGGTACACATTTAATTTGCTAGCAGTTTATCCATTCTCGGCCAACCACATCAAAGAGGCATGTAAAACCAGCCAAGTAGATTGTTTGCTTAATGGGTCGACAAAGGCTTTGGGCAAACGACACATGATACGCACCAATGAGGACAGCCTTTTGCTTCTGGATGTAATGTTCCATCATTCCATAATAAAGCAGTGACTTCCTCGCAGGCTGGAAGGTGAGACCCGCAGGCAGCCCTCCTCCGTGAGGAACAGAGTGCACATGAAGGAAATGCACGTTCACACTGTCCGCTGCTGTGGCATGTGCAGAGCTGGATATTCCACCCTTCAAACATATGTGATCTGTATTGGGCCTTCCTAATTCTGACATACAAAATTTAACTTTTATATACTTTATAAAAGAGTTCTAGCTATCTCTGAAAGGTGTGGCTCTTAAGAAGAGACAGCATTTAATGAAATAAAATGTATCTATTTCTGTTTCAAACTTTTTGCTGATGTTCACTCAATAACTACTTCATATGGACTCTTTTTGTTATATATAAAAAACTGTACAAAAATGAACAAAAAACTTAAGGGAATTCCTGGCACCATGTTGGACCAAAAGGGAATGCAAACATTTAAGTCATTCAGGTTGGGTCAGCTCTTCACCCTGGTCCTGTTTAGGGACTCACAGCTCACGTGGCCGGAATAAAACAGATACAGCCACTTTTGCTTTGATCTGCAGTCAGTTTGGCTTTCCAATCTTGGCGCAAGGGTGACATTTAAGAGGCAAAGGGAGAAAATGATTTTCATTCCAGCCTTTTAAACATGAAGACTCTGGACAAATCTGAGGTTGGACCCAAACAGGTTATTTCTTTTTCATTAAAAAGTTCTTTTTTTTCTTACAGTACTGGATATTTACAGAAATAGAAATAGTTAAGCACATCCATTCCTCTCATTAATTTCACCTTTAAAGATAAAGGCTAATTAGACCGCACTTGGAGAGCAGTGGGTGAGAAAACATTGCTACAAGGTGCCACCCAAATCAGAGGGCAATGGGTCTCGTAAGCAAGTCTCTCTTAGTTTCCAAAAAAAGGCTATAACTGAAAACAGTTAGTCAAAATTACAGAAAACAAAATAAAACCTTGTTTAGTATCTATTTCCTCATTACTCAACAATAAGTTGTCTGAGTCACCCAAATTCTTGCTGCCTCATCTGCAAGCCCAGTCTCTCAATGATAAGTGAAATTAATATAAGAGATAAGGGAATTGAGCGCAAGCTTATAAAGTAATCACTGAAGAATCTCATTCATTTCAGAACAAAGTCTCCTTTCTCCATACCAGCCCTTCTTTCCATTTCCACCATTCCTAAGAGACCAGGGGAAGGGAGGGAGACTGAAGGCAGCTGACGGTATTGAGTGACCCAGGCAGAGCCCTGGTCTGTGAGATTGCCCAACAGACACATACCTGTAGACACAAGCTTGTGTGGACTATCACCACAAGTTCGGATCTACGGGTTTGTGGCAACAGGCCTCAGTGTCTTCTCTCATTTGGGGGTTTGGCTTGTCTGAAAATAAAATGTTAAAACCATTAGTCCAACCAAAGATTCTGCCATCCTGATATTTTGTGCTAGAAATGGAAAAACTTCGTCCTGCTCTGAGAGAGCAAAAGTTAAGCCGCATCTTCCATGTTCTTCCCCACAGACCTCCCTTTGTTTTCATGGACTCTGCACACACAGCCGCTTCAAGTAAACCTCATTTTACTGTTTAATATTACAAAACACACATTTATTCAGTCCTTAACACACAATAGGGCAAAGGGATATCAGTATAGAAAATGAACAGAATAAAGGAAATTCTTTAAATTGTAAGGAAAGGGCAGGGAGAGAAAAACACTTGAGGGTCCAAATGCAAGTCCATTCTTTTAAATATCTGTAAGTCTATGAAAAGAGGTGGTGAAATTTTTCTTTTCCACTTGCATTCTGGAAAACAGCTCAAACAAACTAGCAAGCACCACTAATGGGCTTATGAGTATTTTTAAAAAATTTATCTTTATTGTTGAACGTATTACTGATGTCTCCTTTTTCCTCCCATTGATCCCCTTCACCTCACATCTGCCCTACCCCAGGCCTTCCCCATCCTATTATCTGTGTCCATGGGTTATGCCAGTCAGAGAAAGACAAGTATCACTTGATCTCACTCATATATGGGATCTAATGAACAAAATAAGCCAATGAACAAAATAGATTCAGAGACATAGAAGCATGGAACAGACTGAGGAATCTCAGAGGGAAAGCGGGGGAGGGAGAATGGGTGGGGAGAGATTAATCAAAGAATTTGTGAATATTTTTTAAGAACTATTCTAGAGGAGATTTGCAGCTACATTAAATTGGAAGATTCCTTTTCAGGAAAAGTTTGTACTTTTATTCCCCACCCTCACCCTACCCCCAGTATTGGTTCAAACACCAAAACTGAGCAAGTGTTGGCATATTTAATAAAATTTGTTCCAGAAAAGAAATTATATAATTTCATCCCCCAAACTGTTTGAGGATGTTGGAATCTGTTTCTGAGTCTTTCTCATACAATGATTTCATTTGTCAATATAATATACTTCCTTCAAAACCAAATTTCTGGTTGTAAGAATGGAACATCCAAGACACAAAACTTTCATTAATGGCTCCTTCGTGAGTTTTATTGAAGACATAGTTTTAATCATATGCACTTTAAGGACACATGAGAGAAAGTGAAATAATCCCCCTCCTTTAGTGTTTGGCAAAACATGCATGGTCATGCCTTTGCAGGACCTAATAGGACACTTTTCACTTTTGGTAGCAATGTCTACAGATCTGGGGTCTCAAAAATATTATCTCTTTTGCCTCAACATATGAACTTTCATTCCTTTCTTAAAAATCTAGGAGGTTCTACTAATAAACAAGATGGAACTGAATTTGGGAATTACTCAGAGAAAAGAGCAGGTCCTTATGTACACACCTAAATGGTGAAAGCAGGAATACAGGGAACAAACAGCAGGCCCATGGGGACTGAGATGCAATCCTTCACAGGCACCTCGCTGTCTGCCTGCTTCATCGCCACTGAGCTGTCTGTGGTGCGGGACTACATGTAGTCCGCTGGCAGTGCAAAGGGTGCCAGGTCTCAGGATTCACTTGCAGCTTTGTGGCTTGACTTTTAGAGCCAAAGAAACAACAACAGCAGGTGGAAGTAGGTGGGATACAAACCAGTCACCTGGAAATGATCTTTATTTTATTTTAAAATGTTCATTTCCTTTCTAAAATAAAAGATTTTAAAATAAACTCCGAGCCTCTTCTTTTCCTTGGATCCCTGACAAAGGCGTGGGGCTGGAGGTATCTGTGGACAGTCACTGAACACTGACAAGTGCTGCTAAAGCACGTGTGACCTCGGGCTCTAATTAAGATACAAAGGAAGAGGCCCAGGCCCCAAAGGGATGAGAAGATTTTATCATCAAGTTTATTAAAAACATGATGCAACGTTTGTTAGCAATGGGCAAAACTTTTCCAAAATGTTACATGTAGTCGTTTAAGTGGCACCACCTTCGTAAGCCCATAGGAAGGAATTCAATGGTGTGTTTCAGTCGGGAGGCACCTCTGTATCTTTTTTTTTTTTTGGCAACTGTGGGACAGAAAAAAATCGTATATTCTAAATGGTTTGTAGCATTAGCTTCTAAACAATTCAGTTTTAATTTTAGAAAATAAAAGAGAAATTAGAAGGTGCCCATGCTGCAGAGAAGAGAAAAAGTCAAATACTGACCAGGTAGAAGAAGGGCTTGTTTGGGAATAGGTATTTTCTAAATATTAGCTGAATTTGTCCTTCAAGAACCTTCTTTGTGTTCAGAAGAAAAATAAGCATTCTTTCAGAGGAAAGTTTGTCTTGCTTTATTTATTTATTTTTAAAATATATCTTTATTGATTTCAGAGAGAGGAAAGGAGAGGGCGAGATAAAAACATCAATGATGAGAGAGTCATTGACCAGC
The DNA here is from genome assembly GCF_054644295.1 of Miniopterus natalensis. Lineage (NCBI taxonomy): Eukaryota > Metazoa > Chordata > Mammalia > Chiroptera > Miniopteridae > Miniopterus > Miniopterus natalensis. Next base: position 1,847,664 of record NC_142100.1, read on the forward strand.
TGGCCCGCAACCCGGGCATGTGCCCTGACCGGGAACCAAACCCCGATCGCCTGGATCCTAGGTCGACGCTCAACCACTGAGCCACACCCGGCCGGGCTGTTTTGCTTTATTAAGCAAAATTCTATGGGGCTCTTATAGATAGTAATACTAATAATTAAGTTGGAAAATATAGGCTCATGCTTTTCAAAATGGCAAAATCAGGGTAAGAAAATTTGTCAAGCAAATATATTACTTACATTATTAAAAAAATGTCTAATTGGCATAAAGCCTTTCAATAACACTGAAAGGAAACTACCTATATCAATAGCTGAGCTCAAATCTTAGTCGCTGGGTCCGGCCGGGCGTGGCTCAGCAGTTGAGCGTCTACCTAGGATCCAGGCGATCGGGGTTCGATTCCCGGTCAGGGCACATGCCCGGGTTGTGGGCTGCAGCCGATCAATGACTCTCTCATCATTGATGTTTCTCTCTCTCTCTCCCTCTCCTTTCCTCTCTCTGAAATCAATAAAGATATATTAAAAAAAAAAAATCTTAGTCACTGGACATGCAAAGAGATAGTTCCATAAAATGCACATAGTATTACCAATCTAGGACTAAAGTTAAAACAGCCATTATGCAATTTATGTAATAAGCCCCATCTTCCAGGAATTTAGAGCAAGTGGTGGGTTTTTCAGAAACAGTCCTCTAATACTTATATTCTTAAATTTAATTACCATAGATAATGCAGAGTTTAAGGACGGTGACTGCTGGTTTAAATGAGTTCTGCCTAAATCATTGTTGAAAGAAGTGGCACTGTTAAGGAATTTTTCAAAAATTTTTTGGAGCTCCATAAAATTGAACACCATGACTGCTCTACTCATTGGCTATGAATATTATAAAAGTGGTTGCTATTTTTAAAAATGAAGTTGAAAATGTAATTATTCTTCATAATTAACTCATTTAAGCATACCCTAAAAATCTGCAATGTTTGAGGACAGAGGTGTTAGGGAAATTATAGGAAAATACTATTACCTGAAAAAGTAACTTCTTATGAATCTTATTTTTTAAACCTGTTGCCATCTTGCTAGGTCAATATCTTCAAACTATCCACACGTGTCTGGAAAATAAAATGATATTAAATGGATCAAGATTTTTTGCCCTTTTTTGGTTGGTTTCTTTTTGTCACCCAATTCTTTTGTAAAGCTAAGTGAGAATTAATGCAGAATTACAGTAAAAGGAACGCCAGGAACAGAAATAAAAATAATTCTAGAAAAGCACTGAGCAGCATTAGGGTTACTTCATTTCCCAAACGACACATGATATTAAGGTTCTGAAAAAAGTAACTTTCACATCATTCCTGGAATTTCCCTGGCTACAGCTGAACCTTGAGAACAATTTTACCAGAAATATGATCAAATAGGAATGTGAAGTCTTGGAATGCTCTCAGATTTCAATGTTTTATACCAAACTGCTCATTTGCTAAATATGATTAAAGATAGACTATCAATGATTAAGAACGGTTAAGGTACAATCGAGTTGGATAATCATTACCTGCATAGGGTGGTATCGCCCCCACATCATTTTAACTCTTTGGTTCTAAATGACGGGGGAGTTATTACTTCTGTGCAGACGGCCTGCTAGGAAGTGAATACCCGACGTGCTGGATCCTGAGTCTACCCCCCCACACAGCAGGACCCAAGCTTCTTTCACTGCCTGTGTTTGGGGCGCAGGGTTTGCCTTTTCTCTGACGTTCCCTTACTAATGAAAGGCAAACTCGCTGTGCAGTTGCTTGCCCAGGGAAGCTGTATTTGAGTTTCCTGGCTTTGGACTTGAACACCCAGTCCACGGTGACGTCAGAGAACACCCTGAGGAAACATTCCCTGCCCTACAGCATCTTTTTGTTTTTTAATCCTCACCAGAGGGTATGGTTTTACTGAATTAGAGAGAAAGAAAGAGGGAGAAGAGACAGAAAGAGAAAAAAGAAAAAGAAACAGAGAATGAAACAGAAAATGAGAGAGAGAAAAAGGAAGGGAGGGAAGGAGGGAGGAGGAAGAAAGAGAACCTCAGGCCTGCCCTCTACCCTGTGGCGTCCACCCCGACCTCGTGAAGCTGGGGTGCAGCTAGACTCCGGCCTCCCTGTGGCTTTTCGGTTTTCCTGATGTCTTTCCTCTCACCCTCTGCAGCCCTTGTTTTTTGTAGAAAGATCCAATCACCTTAACAAAAGAGACACATCCAGCAATTGCTGTTCCCAGTGTAATTCATCGTTGCCATGCGACACAGCACGCTTTGTCCACCTGTGAGGTTACCCCAGGATGCCAGGCCCCAGGGCCGAGACTTCCGCCGGCCACCAGCTTAGGCGGACTTAACTCTTCCCCGCCCAGGAAGGACTGGCCGGAGGGAGGAGGCAGCCAGGAGACTGGCGAACGGCAGCATGCTTTCTGTGTTCCTTCTGAGCACAGAGAAAGTTAGAAATTGGTATTTATAATCTTCTACCACACACCCCTCATATTAAAAAAATAAATATGTAAAATGAAAAATGACAGTGCAGCCAGGTTGACTAAAGAACAAGGCCCGAAAACGGCCTGCTGGAATGAGACAGACTGAACCAAAACAAAGGTGCCCTTAGGTTATTTGAGTAGTGGGCTTATTTTTGTAATTTAAAAACAATATTAAACCCACTAAATGTTCACTTACCACAGATGTGTAACAGATCAACTATTTAAGAGGGAAACATTGGAGGTAAATTTGCTTTTGACACACTGGATGAAACAAAAGAGAGAGCCTCCAGTATCACTGTTGATTCGTGTGCAGCTGGCTGGAGAGACTACTTTCACTTTTGAAAGCAATCAATTTGCTCAGGATGACAGTTTTTCTTCCTTCTGAAAATGCAAGCAATGATGGCGGCCTGCAATTTCCTTTCTAGCTATATTGTTAATAAAGCCAGGGAGGTTTTCAAAAGATTTAAAATTAAAAATATATATACCGATATAGAAACACAATGTACATATTTTTAAAAATATAAATGAACTCTATGCTTCCTAGATGCCAGCCAACTTTAACACTCTGACATTCAAAGCTATATTTTGCTCTTGAGAAAGCATAACACAATTAGGATAGAAGGGTGTGAATAAGGTGTGGGTGCCCGGTCCTTTGGGAAGGAACTGAGGATTAAATCACTGGGATCCTGCAAGAGAAGAGATGCAACATGCAGAGAATATTTCTTCAGAACCCGGATGGCACAACAGTGGGATCCTGTTTCAGAAAAAGTGCAAAAGAGCCTGGGACCTCCACAATACTTACAGAAAGAATCACCTACCTCCCACACGAAACTAAGTTCAATTGAAACAGAAAGACCTTTGCCTTACTTTAGGGCCCAGATCCACTCAGACGGAGGAGCCTCTGAATGACCAACCACCCTCTCTGCATCTGCATCATGCCTTAGAAGAGGTCAGCCTTGCTCACCTAGGGCTGTCCACAGCTGATTTCCACATTTCCCTTTTGGTTTAGAACAACAACAATCAAATAAAATACAATTTTTTCTAGTCTCTGCCAAATTAAAATTTGGAAATCAAAACAAAGTTATTACCCAGTTCTTGCTCTAAAATTTTTCCCAGACCAATCTCTTTCTGCATTGTCGCCCCCCCCATCCCCAGTCCCACCCCAAGACTGCCTCTCTTTCTCTCTACACACACACAGACTGCTGCTTGGTCTAATCTGGTGCCTGCTTAACAACAACAGAATGACAAGCAACATCTGTTTGTAAAAGAGCCAAAATGAAACCTTAACATTTTTGGCTAGGTTTCTTTTTTCTATTTTCCCTTGGCTCTAAAGGGGGAAGTATTAAGATTTATATTCAGCATTGGCTCCAATGAGGCAGCACTCTCCCCTCTAGAGCTCTTTCAAGGTAAAGCAATTTTAGGTAAAACCATCGCAGCATTTATGTCTCCCCTGAAGCGAGTCTTGTCACACCAAATCCAACATTCCAGATTCTTAAAAGCCAGAATTTTTTCCAATAGCTCTATATACATTCACCTTTTGATCAGAATCATAGGACCTTTTGTGTTTGTGTGTGTATGGGGGGTGAAAAATAAAACGAGAAAAGAGCAAGAAAGAAAAAGAAAAGAAATAGTTGAGAGGAAGGGGGCTCCACTGTGCCTCCCCTTTACAAGACAGAAACAGGCACATTTACACGTAGGGGGCACAAGGAGCAGCACTGGCTGCATGACTCTGTGCAGAAACCTGCACAGCTGTGGCCTCAGAAACAGCCTCTCTCATTCCCCAGGGAGACTTCAGTCTCTGGAAAGCTACCAGCCGTCCACAGTCCCAGTGTAAAGGAGCCACCAGCAGCCCACACAGTGTCAGTGTAAAGGAGCCACCAATAGTCCACAGTCCCAGTGTAAAGGAGCCACCGGCAGCCCACACAGTGTCAGTGTAAAGGAGCCACCAGCAGTCCACAGTCCCAGTGTAAAGAAGCCACCAATGGTCCACAGTGTGAAGCCACTAAATGGGGAGGGGTTGAGTCAGGGAAGAAAATTAGGGAACTGTTAGAAACTCAACTTCTACTTCATTCAGGGTTTGGAAGAAATCCATACACATTAAGGGCAAAATAAATTCAGACAAGTTGCTAAGGAGACTTGTGTAAACTCCAAGCAGACACATTTCTTGGCCTTTCCCCCTGTGCTCCATCTTGCATTCTGATCACGCTGCTCTGCAGCAACACTGCACCAACTTTCTGCATTAATCCTGGCTTTCGCCATGCAGGCTGGCGCACCCTGGCTGCACATATCATCTTTCAAACTTAACAAGTTAAAAGGGTGTGTGTGTGTGTGTGTGTGTGTGTGTGTGTGCTCACACCCATGCATATACATGATTCATTGGAGGGAGAGAATGGGAGAATTTAATTAAAAATTTTTTTTAAACATAGGTGTTGAACAAAGAATACTTATACTTTGTGTTTGGGGAGCAGTGGGGAAAGGGGTAGGAGGTAAAACATCTAGAGCTGGAAATTTCCCTTTGCCTATGGACCTCATTCTCTCTCCCTGCTCCTAGCCTCTTTGTCCTCCCACACCCCGTGTCCTCTGACAGAGGAAAACTGCCTGGATCATGGCAGATGCTGATGTAGGGCCTGGGCTTCTGCAGAAGGCAGTCATTCCACAAAGGGGGACCCTGTCCCCCTGTTCAGGAGAGTGTCCCAGAGAGATTGGCTTGTTGAAAACAAACTGGGACAATTCTAAAACCTTTAAACCAAAGCTGTTTAGATTCTAAACCAGCCAGAACTTCAGAGAGCGACTTCAAACCGGTATCTATGCTCAGGGGCAGAAGATCCTCCCATAATGACATGGCTTTAGCAGCTGCTCACATGGGTCAACATTTGATTTAGGGGAAAATTTAACATTTTCTTTCAGAACTGAGATGTTTGTACTGTAGAAGGCAATGTCTTTCTTTCTCAGCACCTGTGTTAGAATTTCTGAAATTTTCCCCAGAACAGAGAGGCAGTGGACAATAACAACTGCCTAAATTAGTGTTCAGGGTGCTGGGGCAAATCAAAGGGTGTGTGTGTGTGTATGTGTGTGTGTTTATATGCTAGTGCGTGTTTCCCTGCCTTGCTGTTGAGAACAGATTAGCAAGACAACCTAGGTAGGCAAACACTGAGTGTCTGTGTGCTCTCTTCCAAATTAGAGAAGTTCACAGTGTCTGCCCCCAGCAGAGCAGTTCCCGTGAGGGGCAACCTACAAGCCTGCGGCTGTTTTAGTCACAATTCTCAGAGTGACCGTGGGCTGGAGACTGGTAAAGGAATGGAGAAAGCCTCTGCGTTCAGGGCATGGGACTGGGTGTGACTTCACGCTCCCGGGGGTCATGCAGCTTATGTCTCTGCCCTTCGCAGGCTTGGTTCGGTTTTCACACTAACGCTGTGTTGACTTGTTGTATTAGGGTGGCCAGGAAACTCGGGCTAACCGGTGGGGATTCTGCTCCTGCCATCCATTCTCAGAGAAAGACAGCCCTGCAACCAGCCCGCTTGCCCACCCTTCACAGATGACTTCGTGAGCAAGCCCTGGACTTTAGGGACTTTAGGGAAGGGCGATCACTGGCGTTCTTCGTGACCTTTCTGCTATAAGGCATATCCTCAGGTGTTTCGTGGCACTTGAGCCATCATGACTTAATCAGAATGAAAAATGGACCTTGACAAAGAAGAGCAGGGTGGGCCTGTCCCAGCACGCAATTGGCCAATTGCCCTGTGACCTGCTAGGTCTTGGGTCAAGGGAATGACACCTGCATTTTTTCATTTGTTCAGGAAGCTGCAATAGTCTGAACCCCAGGAAATCCTGCCTAGTTGCATATTGGCTTATTTGTCCTGCCTGATGGGAATGGGAGGGTTCTCACCCTAATGTAAAGAATATTTGCTAGGACACTGGAGGATCCTATATCATCAAAGAGAGGAGGAGCTAAACTATAGGATCAATGCAATAGCTTGTCCTTTGTCCTCCAATGGAGGATTCTTTCCATCTAGATTGTAAAAAAAAAAAGAGGCTCCCCTTTATAAAAAGTTGGCTTACTGCTTTCTCAAATTCCCAAAGAACAGAAACCATATTAGATACCTTTCATTACATCACCCCTCACCCTCCCTCCAAACCTGCCAAGTTTTGTGGGAAAAGGAAAGATACCAGTAAATAAATGATCAACATGGTAGACAAGCCTGGAAAAAAGACTGCATCAGATGCATAAAAAGTCAACTCAGATGACTTTAATATAAAATATATAGTTGCCATATCATATTAGAAAAACTTTAAGTCTGTTCTTTGAGATGAAGAAAGAAGAAACAGCCATATTAAAAGTGGTAAAATAATCATGTTAACAGTGCCGAACAAACAAAAATGTTGCTCAGATACATCTCAAAGTATTAAGTAATATAACTTCTATTTTTAACATTAATATAGTACATATTTATGTGTGTGTGTGTGTGTGTGTGTGTACTTGCCATTCAAGTCTCTCACCTTTAGCCTTGAGGTCAAATACCACATTTTTTTAGATTTTGCAAAATGACTTTCCCTTACTGTGCTCTGAAATTCAGTCTATGTCCCATATGCAGGGTAAAAACAGAATGTTTTGCGTCTCCATCTTTTATGAGCTAATACTTTCAATTGTAAAATGCTTTATACATCAGTCAGTAATTGTCTCCTAAATCCAGTTGCTACTGTTACTCCACATTGTAGTGAAGAGGAGAGTTACGTGTTATTCCAAAGCTCATATATTATTGTAATGGCAGGGTCAGAATTAAGAGTCCCTTCCCCTCCCCAAACTGGAGAGGATCCTAAGCCAGCCTAAAGGAATTGGGTGGTGCCCCTCACTCATCAGTCAGCCAGTTTGTATCACCTGTAATCCCAAGATGTAGAAAACACCAGCCACATGTACTGCAGTGGCTGTTATTGTGTGTAACCCCAAAGAAGCAACCAAAGCTCACCCTGGAGATCGATGGCAGAAGTTCTAGTTACACCAGTCCAGCTGTGCACTTCTGTAACTCTGATCATGAGTGGCAGGTAATAGGGCACAGGCCCAATTCTGCAAAATGGTTTCACTCTCTCTAGACATGGACTCAAGTCCATACCTGAGGTAACTGTTAGCGCTCACTGAGTTTTTATTTGTTTTCACACATGGTACAGGGCTGAGGAGAGAATACATTTAAGACCTGAAGAGAGGACATCAAGTTCAAGTGTCCTGTGTAAAATGTTTCCATATTTTCTATGTATTCCCAAGGCAAGTGGTTAGTATAATTTTAAAAGTAATAGTGCCACTCAGGGGGCATTCAAGAGGGTTAATCTTCTATTCTTGGGTAGGATTAATGCCCATAATATAATGATATCTTTGTATTTTTATCTCACATAAATAATTTATTCCTGACATTTAATATGAGCCAGACAACACCTTAAGGATGGCTCATAAAAGCAGGATCATCTTTCCCATTTATTTTGGTGTGGTATTTGAGGTGGTAGACAAGAATGGGCAGGGTAAGTGAAAAGTTGAGTCTTGATGGCAATTAAATAATTTGTAAACAGAAAGGATGGTAAAAGCCACAGAGTCCAAAACCCCTTCTTGAGATATTTAAATTATGCCATGTAGAACTTAGGATACTGCTCTTCTCTTTTTATGTTTTTAAGTTAATTCCCTTATGCCAACATTGACTGACTGGTAGGGAATGCTTGGAGTACAAATGGAGAAGGATTCTGAAATCCTGCCTGACCTCAGCAGGAATGAGCTTTATGAGCACTCAATCAGTTGTCACTGTGGAAAGAAGCTGAGGATGAAACAGACCAAGCGTTCGCCTTATCGAGTGACTGAAACTCCTGATGTATCAGCCTTGCTTTATCTTTCTCACAACAATGGGGGAGAGCGTTCAGCAACCTCTATGTGATAAAATTTTGGATTCCTAGAAAGTATTATTGTTAATATTATATCTCTGGACATCTTAGCTAATAAAGAACTAGTTCAGGTTGATTTTTATCTTGCATAAAATAGGCCTTACAAATTTTATTCACACAACCTTTAGAATTAAGACCTCTCTCCAAGAAATGCAACTGGACCAGATCAGCATTCCCAGGAGGAGTCCTGGGAAGCTTGGAAGCTTCCTGGTGCTGGGTGAGGGTAAGCTGAAGCACGAGAGGATGTTCGGTGAGATCTGGATTCTTCCCATCCCACGTAATTGACTTTGCCAGGCTCCCTCCTCCTGTGAGGTTAGACAGCTATGGCTGAGCAGGACCTAACACCTGTAGACTTGCCCTTTGTTCAGGACACTCCTCCACAGACAGGCTTCACCAGAAAACCTTAGGCTCTGAGGAAGCTTCATCATTGACATTGAGGTCTCACTACAAATTCACAGATTCACTGATGAACTCCCACCCTTATGAGAAGGGATCTTCAGTGGAAGGTCCAGGTAGCTAAGTGCCTTTTCAGAAACAGAGGTCTAAGGGGACCCCGTCAGAATCTGTCTCATTTCTACTGATCTGCTTTCTCTGCGTAACTCCACATTGTGGGCTGTGAAATCCACCTTTCTGGAAGACAGGGTGGGATTCTCCCAAAGGGCTATTAGGTACTAATGCCAACTTGTGGAGAAGCCAGCTTTATTTTTAGGTTTCTGAGGTGTAACAAAGGACAGCTTCCTAGTCTTGGCCATAAGAAACTCAGCATAGCAGCCTGTAAAGGTAGAGACCTTCCAACTACAGAAGGGAAATCATCAGTCCTTTTATGACTGAGCTAAATAGCTAGTAGGGCTCGCAGGTCGTCCTGAAGTTAGACCATCACCTAGTCTACCCTCCGTCACCACAGAGGGCTACAGATGGGTTCTCCAGGTCCTCTTTGCTTCAATACATCTGGCAAATGGATAGGAGGGTCAGGGCTGCCAGATGTTTTCAGTGAACCTGTGCGCAGGCAGCGAGGGACTAAGATCAAGTCACTGATGAGTTTTCCTTGTGGACCTGGAGCCCCAGCAGAAGTGGTGACCACAGGAGACAGGAGCCTCAACCTTTGAGGTAGGGTTTTCAAGGAGATTTAGAGGCTTGTCCTGGAAAGGGGAAGCCTGTTGGAGCTCAGAAATAAAATACAATAAAAACTCTGTCTGAAACAGGTTTACATAGGATCCCCCAGGTGACAGAAAATTATGAGAAATTCCATCCGGGAGTCAGTTAAGCATCATAACCTTGGGTTCTGCACATCTGTAAGTCCTATTAGTACTTACGAGATCGGCTTTCCTGCTTCTGGCGTAGAACTGTCATTCCACTAAATGGGCCATGGAGATATGAGAGCTAACATATGGCTTCCCCCACCCCTTGCTCAGAGCTTTCTTTGGAGTGATAAGAGCAAGGGAACACAAGCTCCAAGACCCCTCTTCCTAAATTGTTACCAGAGCCCTGGGTAGCAGTGTCACTCTGCTCCCGCCCAGCTCCTGCTTGGTTCCCCTGAGTGCCCAGGTAAAGATGTAGGTACGTTGCTGCTCTAGACCCATGAAACCCAGAGCTGCATTTTCTTCTTAGCATGTTCATAGGCCCTCTAGAGCAGCAATTTTCAACCTTTCTACCCCTTGGCACCTGTGAACTAATCACTAGAATTCTATGGCAAAACAAATGATATATTTTTTGCTGATCTGATAAATAGGTACACTTTTGATTCATTCACACCAGACGGCTGTTGTTGTGTTGGCTGTTGTCATTTTTTTATTTGACAATCTAAGGGAGAAGAAGTCAGTGCCTCTGACTAAATAGGTATCGCACATTTTAAAAATTCTTGTGGCACTGGCAGAATTTCGCTGCTCTAGACCCATGGCAGACAAAGGTACCACCAAATCCTCACTAAGCTGACATAAAAGCCTGGAAAAGAGAAACACTTGCTCGCTAACTGCCTTTCTTACGACATAGGGCCCACTGTCCTCAAGAATGCTAATCCGAGGAAATTCCTATTTAGACACTTTAGCAGAGGGTTCCAAAGTGGCACCAACTCCACTGTGCATTTTCTTTCTTGCTTTCTTTGTTTTTGTTTTGTTAGATCTCTGCTTTTACTAGAGTCCACTTCCCTGCACACACATACCTCGCAAATGAGCTGTACCAGATGGGCTCTTAATCATAGTAATCGGCTGGGAAATTAAAGGTTGGAAAATCCAGCTAGTCTCCTGAATTTCCCCTCTTGAGATCAAGGCCAGAGCTGTCCAAATGTCCTATATGAGGCCCAGGCTGCCTTTTAAAGAAGGGTCAATGTGACAGACCCCAGGTAGGCTTCATGCTTTATGGCTATTGTGCTTCTCAGAAAGTGACTGCAGCTCAGTTCAGTTTCATTTTGATTCTGACAGTTGCTATTAATTTATTCTATTTACATAATACACACCTCATCTTGGAGGAGCTCAAAACATTTACAAAAATTAACTAAGCCCTGAAACATTGCTGTCCAGTTGTCAGGGATGAAGTGTTACTTTTGTGTTCCAGAGGAGAAACTGAGATACAGAAGGGGAAATTCTCTGCCATGCCATGTAGACAGGATCCGGAGCCCATCATGTCCTGAGCTCCCTCGAAGCTGACACATGAAGCAGGTATTTATTTACACTGTACTCACTAGCTTATTACTCTAGAATTTTCCACACACACATCATGCTGTAAGATTTGGTGTCCGTATCATATCTTCTTCCAATGAATCTCCCCACAAGCGTGTCTTACAGGTTTCTTCTAGTGGTGATCAATATCTATATTTGATTGGCATGTAGTAAACTTATATCTCTTCTAGAGTGGCTTCTCCCCATCTGCCCAGAAGACCCCTAGATTCTGCTCAATATGTCACCTCCCCAGATGACCCTGAGGATCACCAAAACATCTAGCTGCTGGTGATCCAATAAAATCCACTTCAGCATTTACCCCTTCCTGTTGCAACTTTTAGAAGGCATAATAGTGAAAATAAAGTAACTGTAGCCTTTGAGGCAGACTTGCCTCAGTTTGAATGCTAACTCTGCCATTGTGAGACCTTGAACAGTAGCTAACTTTGTCTATCTACTCACCTATAAAACAGAGATAACAATATTTACTTTGGAAGCCATCATGTGACTATTTTTAATAGAAAATATAAACAATTTAATATTTGTCATTGTGGGAATGGTTAAATACATGATGTCACATCAATACTGGGAAATACTCTGTAGCTATTATAAAGAGTAGACATATATAAAGAAAGAACAGACAAATACTTCTAAGGCATATTAAGTTGGATAGAATATACATGATTCTACATATATGAAAAACTCTCAGATTATGTTGTTATGATGTACAGGTTCACCTAAAGGTAAGGAATGAGATACGTGAATGAGGTACACTATAAAAAGCACGTATAAAGTGTTAAACATGGTAGCCATGCCCTAGCCAGTTTGCTCAATGGTTAGGGCTTTGGCCTGAAGCGTCCGGTGTTTGATTTGGGCCAAGGGCACATCCCTCGGTTGCAGGCTCAATCCCCAGCCCTGGCCGGGGTGTGTGAGAGAGGCAACCAATCCATGTGTTTCTCTCGCATTGCTGCTTCTCTCTCTCTCTCTCCCTTCCACTCTCTCTGGAAAGCAATGGGGGAAAAATGGCAGCCACGACCCTTGCTATGTGTGGATACCTTGGAGGTGGAGCTGTTTTAGTCTTTGTATTATCTCTAGCTCTTAGCACAGTACCTGGCACATCATAGGGGCTGATTTATTGAGTGGGGGGAAAAAGACTTTCAATGAATGATGCAACCAGAAATTAATTGTTGAGTTAGGAAATAAAAGCATTAATGTACCTCACAGAGCCTTATATATTGTTTGAAATGCTTTTTAATGTAGGAAGGCAGCATAGTTTATTGGGAAAAAATTGATCATGAGGCCTAATATCCATTAGTGTTTCTTAAAGTGTGGTCTTAGACCACCAGCTGCCAAGCCACCCAGGAGGCTTATCAATCATACCAATTACTGAACTGATCTGAATCAGATTCTCAGGTGTCATGATTCAAGAATCTGTGTTGTAACAGTCTAATTTTTATCTAAAAATAAAAGTTTTGGAATCACTGTCCAGATCCTGTTCTGTTTTCCTGTTTGACTTTGGGCAAATCACTAACCTTTCCAGAATTCAGTTCCTTCTCTACATTGTAGGAGTTGGAACTCAAATGCTCTTTTAAGTTGTAAAATTCTATGCCCATGACTAACCCAATTCCCTGCCTTTGGTAGGCTTGTACATAAGCCATATAAGATGGACCATTCATACCAGGTTTGAGTTGTCTTTTGGTCCCTGGGATGTCATTTGGAGACTTTTCAAATTCAGAAGCTGCCTGTTATTTGCATTGGTTCTTAATTATTAAAATATATAATTTTTATATTTTAATACACTTGCATTATAATTATAGTATATTAACAAATATAATTACTATAACAAATAATGTAAAATACACACACACAGACACACACACACACATACACAAGAAAGGGAAGATGAGATAAAGACCTTGGAACAGATACTGAAAACAACCTTAGGAAAGATTACTGAAGAAGACCAATAGAATGTCTCTCTCTGGTCTTAGGTATAAATGGAAATAGAAGAATGTGTCCAATAATTTTGATGGAAATTAAAGCCAAAAACACAGGTGGCTGAGTTGAAAAGGGGGCTCTCTACCATGTACTATGTGTAGAAGGCCCAAAATGGCAAGTGATAGCACCCTCCAGTAAATCCCAAGGTTTTAAGAAGACAAACCCAAACCTAGATTAATCCCTCTTTAGTCTTCAGAAGGGTTTCTCAGTCACCAAGAAGTGGCTCTAAGCCTTAACAGGAATTATTTTGAAAGGAATTTCTACCTAAGGCAAGGACTTTGGAGTCGATGAATCTGTACTTAAGTGTTTCCCACTGTGTTTATTAGGTGTGTTGTTGTCTTGGGTGACTTCCTTAGTCACTAGGAGCCCCGATTCCTTTATCCATAAGAAGGGAATAGCAATGATATCTATTTCACAAAGCTATTGGAGGAACTGAATGAAATAAGCCTTGTAAAAGTACCTAGCCTTGTGCCCAAGGCACACTAAGCATTCCTCTTCATACAGCGTGCAGCAGGTCTTGCCTTCTTGAGCCTGTCTTGCCTTCCTCATAGAAGCTTGACAGAGTGGTGATTTAGGACTTCAAGAGGGCCATGCTTTTGAAAATGCTCAAATTGTTTTAATTTTAGTTTCTGTGTTATTCAGCTGTGCTTCTTATTTCCTTTATTGATTAAAACCAGATCACATGCATGCATGCTGAATCTTATTGTTAAAAAATGGACTCTAAAGGTCCTTTCAGAGGAACCTTGAAATATATCTTACAAAGATCTATAAAGCCAAGTTTACCGATTTCAACATGGGGTCAATGATTTGGGAGCTGATGAATTCCTAGAGCCTAAGACACTTCCTGGCACATAGTAAGTACCAAATAAATATGCCCTAAAGCAACACAAGATCCAATGTTTTTAGTCACTGTAAAACAGGGAACAGGCTGAAAAAAATTTTAAAGGTTTATAGTGTATGGATAGTAGAGATGGAAGGCTAAGTCTGAAATCTTAGATTCGAATGAAACAAGTCATCTGAAAATATGTTAGCCCTCAGTAACCGAGAGATTATTGGAGTTAGTTAGACATTTCTCATATTTCTACTAAACTCACACTCTGTCACCTCAACAATATCAAGGTCTTTTTTAAAAATTCTAAGGGAGAAATATAAAAGTCCTGAATTTAAAGTCACCATCTTTGGAATTTTTGGACCTAGAAGCAGGAGGCAGACCGAGAGCCCTTAGATTTTCTGTCTTTTTCACCATCTCAGTCCCTTCCCCTTCTCTCTCTTACTCTCACTCTACTTACTTATGTTTACTTTCATTTTCAGGTGTGAGCCAGACACTTCTGTCTTGGCCTGCACCTTCTTAGAAGACATTTTCACACCTTTGTTCTGCATTGCCACCTGCCCAGACTTGGCATAGTGTCAAGCACATAGTAGTACAGAAAAAATATTTGTTATGTAAATTACATATGAGCTAAAAGTATCAGGGAGAGTCCATGTTAGGGTGAAAAACTCATTGTTTTACCTCTACAAGCCACTCTAGTCATTCCTACTGTACTCCACTATTTCCTGTGTCTAGGCATACATTATCCCCTATATTTCATGTATTTTTTGTTCACTACTCCTTGAGCTGTGGAAGTCTCCAGGTCAGGTTAATGTCTTCTTCTGCACCCTCCCACAAACAGCCACTTCAAGGCTACACCCACAGTGGCTGGTGATTCACTAGGTATGGCTGCCTCACTCAGAACCTATGTGATCAGTATAGCCTACTCTGGATCTTCCAAGGAAGTAGGGACCATGTCTCACTCACCCTGGCATATAGTCCAGTGCCTGACACCTCAAAGACTCCCCATAAATATTGACTGAGGAAGGCAGAGTGGCAGTATCAGTGAATGATACTCAAAAGAAAAATATTCAAATGTTTTTGTGAAGCTAGACATGCAGCAAAATAAATGAATGTGCTTTTCTATTCATTCTATCATGGATTCATTCAACAAATATTTATTGAATGCCTAGTTTGTGCCAGCAATCAACTTGGAGCCAGTGACTTGCAGATGAATTACATATGAGTGATAAAACAGATGTGCACGGAATGTCCACTCTAGTGGGTCACAAATAATCACATGTGTGTCAGTGTTGCCAGTAGGCAAACAGAGATTGCACTTCTTCTAGTAGAGGTGCAGAGGAGGTGTGATGGAGACAGTGGTTAATCAGGAAGAGATGAGGAAAGGAAAGAGGAGATTAAAGTATATTCAACAAAATTCATCTGCCTCTGCTGCAAAGAACTTCTTGTAAACACAAATGCATTCAGGGCATTGCTCACTTTTTAAACAAATGGTTTAGTGTGATGACAAACATTGAATAGCAAATAGATGTCTTTTATGCACAGTGATATTGACATGCATCCAGCCAAGATACCCCAACATTCCCATTTGACTGACTCATTTGACAAACTCAAATGCCTGAGCTCAGGTGCGGGCTGACCTCCTTGACCTTGGCACCATGCACGAGCTGTTTCAGGATGCTTTAACCAGCACTGGGAAGTGGTGAGCTCCTGTTCCTCTCGGTTTTCACAGAGATATCTGTTGACTTGCACTTGGCGGTCAATATATTGTTTTGTACCAGGTAGTCAAACTCAGCAGGGAGGAGAGGCGGGAGCAGAGGATGGGGAAGGAAGGCGTTGGAGAAGCTCTTAAGATTGAAGTGCAGACAGTTAAACACTAAATAAAACTACTTGAAAAAGGGGCCCAAAACGAGTTACAATATTAACTTAGAATAAATTCAAGCTCAAGTGCAATTACTTTGAACATTAAATTGGGTAAGAGGCAAACCAAGATATGTCAGTGTTTGGCCACACGTGCCTTTGATCTGACACTAATAAATCCATTCCTATTCTACTTTTTTCTTTTTCTTTTTTACCTCCTGTGACCATCCTGCCCTTCCCAATACCAGAAGTGCAGTCATGGACCCTGATCTTCACATCTGTGAAACAGAAACTTTGCTGTTGCATGAATAGGAAATATTGGAGAGGCCTTAAGCTCGCACATGTGATATGCAAATGAGCGTGTCTGTGTTGGTCTGTATAGCAAAGGAATGCAAGGAAGAAAATAAATCTTCAAAATTAATAGTCCTTATCACCAACCCTGTCCTTTTATTCAGTTTCTCAGGATTTTCTATCTGTCCTTAAGAGTTCCACATGGAAATGCAGAGGCTGACAGCCAAGGGAAAAGTCCCACAGCTTACATGGCGTTAAGTTGCTTAACTTCCTCATACTCAATTTTTCTCATCTAAAACATGTTGGCTTGGAGAGTTAGTAAATTAACTGCCATCAATAGATGTTAATTACTTTTTTTCATTCCCTAATAGAAATACAAGGTAAGGACCAATGCCATGTGTTTTTGTAAGACAAGGAGGATTAACGACAGCATAAGTGATAATAAAGAATACACGCCTGAGATACAGTACTGAGTAATCAAAGGTGAACACAGAGCCTTGAGTAGGAATAAAGGAAAGAAGAAATACATAGTTTCTTTGGGAGATAATTTCTTAGACCACTTGTTTGAATGCCAGTGCCTCAGGTTCAGTTATGCCTCACGAGGAGCTGGCTACTGTAGGCAGCTACCCTAGCCACATAGCTATCTTTTCCCTAGGTCCTCAGGTGAGTCCTCCCACTAAGATGAGAGGTTCTAGAGTCTTCTCATAGAACGTGTTACTACCCTTCCTTAGTCTCAGCCATAAGTCAGGCAGGTCAATGCCATTCTGATTTTGCTTGTGATTTATTTTATGAAAGGCAAGATTGAGAGAATAAGAGAGAAGATGCACATCCACAAGACTGTCGAGGGCTTCTGATTATTTTTCTGTCTGAATTGGTGTAATTGCAAAACTCAACCTCTAACACACACTCATAAAGGCTCATTCAGAAGCCTCAAAATAGCCAAGACTTGGAAACAACCTAAATGTCCCTTGATGAATAAGTGAACAAAGAAGTCCATTTATTAAACAGAATAATTATTCAGCAACAGATAAAATAGGACATCGTACCATTTGTGACAACATGGGTGGATGTTGAAGGCATTATGCTAGGTAAAATAAATCAGACACAGAAATACAAGTACTGTATAATCTCAGGTGTATGTGAGAATAGAAGAGTGATGTGTGTAAGCTCACACGGTCAGGAGAAGTAGAGCCAGAGTCTAAGCCAGAATCAAGGATCTATCTGTCTGACTCCAAAGCCTGCCCTATGTGTTCACCTCTGATCAAGTTCAACCTCAAATTCAAAGTGGGAGATCTAGTTGGAAAAAAACAATGAATACTTCAGAATATTTACTTCATCTATAATAGTGACTCTCTCCACTTCTTGGTTCTCAGATTTCTACAAAAAATTCATGAAAACTGTAGGCACTCTCCTTAGAAATATGCAGGGTGGTGGAAAAGTAGGTTTACAGTTCTTCATATAGAAAGTAATATAATAATTAATAAATAATAATACTTTTACCTTACCCTGAATGTTCACACTTTTTTGTTGTATGTGCACTTTTTAGGGATTTCCAGACTCCTCAAAACTAAGGCTTAAAGCTTGTACTCTGAAAGGTGTAGGGCCTGACAGGGGTGGAGGGGGTAGAAATGGCTCCTTGGCCAAACCAATTCAGTTAATACAAATTCTCTAGGATAAGCAACTCTTGACAAGCATAGAAATCACCCCTAACAGGGGCTACTTATGATAGACAGAGACCCTGAATTATAAAGATATTCGCAAAAAACACAGGTTACAACCTGACTCTTGTTGGACCTTGAGTGCAAATGGGTGTCAACAGCAGTGTAAGAGAGTAGGAAAAGACGTTGAGAGAATAAACGTAAACCTACCCCGGCAGGTTTGGCTCAGTGGTTAGAGCATCGGCCCACAGACTAAAGGGTCCCAGGTTCAATTCTGGCCAAGGGCACAGTACATACCTAGTTGCAGGCTACATCTCGGCGCCCATCAGGGCAGTTGAGGTGAGTGCAGGAGGCAACGAATTGATGTGTCTCTCTCACATTGATGTCTCTCTCTCCCTCTCTTTTTCTCTCTCTCCCCTCTCTCTCTCTCCTTTCCATGCTCTCTAAAAAGCAATGGAAAAAAATCCTCAGGTGAGGATTAAAAAAATAATATAAATAAATAAATAAATAAATAAATAAATAAATAAATAAATAAAGTCAACCCTAGAGTTATGCTGTGCCACTTGGCCATGACCTTGAGGCTCAAGGAATAATCTGAGCCAGTTCTGAACTGAGTGGCCATTTCTCACAATCCACAGCCCAGCAGAACACATTCTCTAACCTGCCATCATGACACTGCCGTCTGCAGCAACTGAGCTAAATTACTCAAGACCAAATTTATCATACCTGAGATTCCATTCTTACATAAGAGTCACCTGCCACTGGTGCATCAACTTCAGCCCCTGGCTGAGCCAGGGGTTATCAGGATTTAAAAGGAAGGGGTCTGGCCCTGGCTGGGTGGAGCATCGTCTTGTATACCAAAAGGTTGCGGGTTTGAGTCCCAGTCAGGGCACATAATCAGGTTGTGGGTTTGATTTCTGGACAGGTGAGTGCAGGAGGCAATCAATCAATGTTTCTTTTTTACATTATTGTTTCTCTCTTTCCCCCTCACTGCCTATCTCTAAGATCAATAAAAAAATAACTAAATAAGAAATTTAAATAAATAAATAAAAGGAAGGGGACAGATTTCCTCTTTGTGAGTTCTGAAAAATCTTTGTGCCCTCATATGCCCCTCAAAGAAGACTAATTTTTCTACTTTCAGTTTGCATCATTACTGTCACAGGAAAGATGCTGTAAGAGCCACTGTCTTTTTGGAGGTTTTGTTCAAGTTATGACCTTGGTGTTCCAGCTTATGTCTACCCTTGTAGGCTTCAGCTTGCTCTCATGATCAGCGAAATTAACCATAAAGCAAAGCTTTGACTCACATTACCGAAGCCTGAGGGAAATCAGTACAAACAGGGAACTGGGTGTCACTGTATCAAAGGCTGCAGGCGTAAGAAGTAGTCCAGGAATAGCTCTTATATTTACATAGCACTTGAGGTAGTCTAGAAGATTCCTTTTGCTTAAGTCCTGGAGTGGAGGGTAAAGTGTGTCTGAGAGCAAAGAAAATGCCATTTAAAAGTAATGGAGTTGCTTACAGAGCAGTGTGATTAAGATAACAATGGATGGGAGAGTTTCCTAAACTAAAAAGGGCAAAAAAACCACACAACTTACTTAAAGTTCTATTTGGTGAAATTTTGGAAAAATTAAATTAGAATTAAATTAGAATATCTGAGAAGGTTCGAACCTGTGACCATGGGAAACTCGTTTCCTCCTCTGGGCTTCCATTTGTAAATTGTAGGAACAGAACGAAGGCTTCTTCTTGCAACAACAGCTGTGAGGCAGGTGAGAGAAGGGCTCTGAAGCCAGCACAGTGGCCTCTGTCCAGGAAGCATAAACCAGAACGCCAGCAGCCTGCAGCTCAGCTTTTGAAGACGTTGTTTGCTTTTGTCTGAGATGTAAAGTGGTTCATTCTTTGGAGAAAAAATTGAATGTGGAATGGTAGACCATGCCCTTTTCATTATGGTTTCATGATGTTATTTTGAATTATTATTAATAGATAGTACATTCGATGTAAGTTAACAAGATTTAACTGAGTATCGGCCATGTACCCAAGGTTCCTCTGGGATAAACATGGGACCTGTTCAGAGTCTTCAGGCATCTTAATGATTTCTCAGAGCTTTAAATGTTCCATTTTAAAGCCAAGCAGAACCCAACCCATTATATATTAAAAGTCTAATTTTAAAAAATAAATAGTCCTTCTCACCACTTATGTAAGCAACTAGGTTTGACTGAATTTGTTTTTACACTTTCACTAGTACATACTATATGTGTTTTATTTGTTGTGTTATGCATGTCTTCAAGGAGCCTTACTTAGGCATCTATAGATCTTACATTGGCTTGAAGTCTGGTTAGATGCCTCTAGGGAAAACACAAATAAAAAGCTTTTTGAATTTTCAAGAAAATGCATGCTTATACATTTTGAAGTTCCACTCAAATGCAATCTCTACATGATATAAAAGAAAATGAAATGAATCAATTTTTTGGAAACTGCTCAATTCCTGAGTGTGCACATTGGTTAATATTTTTGTACATCTATTGGGCACTGATGCTGCCTCTAGTTAACTCCCAGCAATGGGCTAGCAGCCTCTGTGTGTACTTATTTTTCAGATCACATGGTCAGTGATGCCATCTTTCCCACGCTATTTTGTTTCCCTGTGAAGTTTTCTAAGACAAATCACTAATCAACTTATTATAAATGATAATCTTTTCCAAAATATGCCTTGGGTGTAAAACAGACATTTCAGGGAATAAAAATGATTCAGATGAGGTCCTTCTAATAAAACTCATCTTTGCCACGATGTGGGGTGCTTGCCCTGACTGTCCTGCTTGAAAATGCTTGGGTGCACTTTCAATCGCATTTACTCAAACCTAAGACTGTTGTGAGACTGATAAACCCATGGATGAAATTTGCCAGTCACATTACACATTTCTAAGCAGCTTATAAAACAATGTACCAAGAATGTGTGCATATTCTTACTTAAGAAATTACATCCTGTCCAGCTGGCCATGGCTCAGCAGTTGAGCACCGACCTAGGATCCAGGAGATCGCAGTTCTTTTCCCGGTCAGGGCACATGCCTGGGTTGCGGGCTTGATCCCCAGTCAGGGGCATGCAGGAGGAGGCCGATCAGTGGCTCTCTCATCATTGATGTTTCTCTCTCTCCCCCTCTCCCTTTGTTTCTCTGAAATAAATGAAAATCTATTTTTTAAAAAGAAAAAAAAAAAAGAAATAGTGTACTATTTTACCATGTTTTCCTTCCAATAACCCAAAGCACTATTTTGGGACTTTAGGTGTTCAGAGTTGAGTTAATTACATCCTTCAGTTCATGAAATTTCAAAGCACCTTCATATCCACTGCCCTTATGGTAAACACAGTTAGAAGAGAGGCAAATATTTAGGGTGACCAACCATCCTGATTTTCTTGGGACTGAGGAGGTTCCCGGGACATGGCACTTGCCACAGGAAAACTGCAGCAAATGAAAGACTAGTTGATCATCCTATGGGTAGTATAATTCCCATTTATAGTAGGGGAAACTGAGATACAAACGAGCAAAGTGTTTTGCCAGGTTTATCCAGCAAACCAGAAGCAGATGCGGGACTTAGTCTTTTGTGTTCCAACAACAGCACATTTGTAAGGAGGCAGATCCCTGCTATTTCCTCTATATCTTACTTTCACCTGGAACTGTAAGAAACCCAATGTCATCTTTGCCTTCTTTGTGTGCTACCATTCCAAATGTGCTGAGGGGAATACTGTGGGTGCTGGTGAATGGGGCCCTGGTCAATTCCTCAAAGTATTCAGGAGCAATGCCATCGCTGCTTTGTGTTTTCGATTAGAACGACGGGGGGACTGAGAACTTATAATTATAACAGCTCTTAAGAACAGAGGAGACACTAGTATGAAGTTCTATTTACTCCACCAAGTACCTATTAGACCACCAACTATCTCTGGTCTTGCCTGGGCCATATGTGTAATTTCATGAAACAAGTCAACCTAAAAGAACTTCAGAAAAAATGTCCACTTGGGCACCTTTTGAATTACAATATGGTAATAGCTAACACTTAGTGAGGCCTTACTGTGTTCCAGGTACTGGGCTTAGAGCTTTACATGGATTCAGTCAATTCAGCCCCACAATAATTTCATGAAGTAGCAACTAATGTTCCCATTTTACAGACCAGAAAAACAAAGCCAAGAAGGATTAAATGATACATCCCTGACATGGAACACAGCTGAGAAAGGTTGGAGCTTGAATTTAAGCCCAGGTAGTCTGGCCCTAGAAACAGTGCTTTTAGCCATCCACTATAACACTTTTAATAAAAGTAACTGAGCTGTGGACCATGTGGCTCAGTTGGCTGGAGTGTTGTCCTGTGCACCTAAAGGTTGGGGATTTGATTCCCAGTCAGGGCACATACAGAAGGCAACTAATCGATGATGTTTCTCTCTGTCCCTCCCTTCCTCTCCCTCCTCTCTCTTTACCTCTCTCTAAAATCAATAAATATATCCTCAGGTGAAGACTAAAAAAAAAAAGTAGCGGAACACCACAGTTCCCAATGTCCAGTCACTCAGACAGCTTTTTGTTAGGGTGAACCTAAGACTAGCTAGACCACATAGTCCTAAAATGCACGGGGGTGTGCAGGTCCTACCTGTTCAGGTCAGAAGGCATGGGGTTTCCTGGTCATGGGTATTAAAGGATCTGAAGGAAGACATTTTAATCAGTTGATTAATTCCAGAGTGAGATAAATTGCCCTGCCACACTTGTTACTTTTTCAACACCTCTATTTTGTTTCCGAAGTCTATAAATAATATGCCCTGGGCTTCTATGAGAGGCGACTGGGTAAGATAATAGGAAAGAGCAACGCAAACTGTCAAGACTTTGTACAATTATCCCATATATTAAAGAGTTTCCAAAATAGCAGTTTCTTCTAATGCCCTTGCAAAGCAAATGAGACCCAATTGCTAGAATGCTCTGCAAAAGACAGATTTTCAGCTCTTTACAACAGTCAAGGGGGAAAAACACACACCTTAAAATTGCCACAAAGATGAACTTACAAAAGCACGGAAGTGTCAGCACGTTTTCCAGGTTTTATTCTAAAACTGCCCCAGCGTTGCGGATGACGGGCAGAGCCTGGGGGGGCCACTGCTTTGCTGCCTTCGCACGGTAGTCAGAACACAGCGAGGGAGCCAAGTTTACTGCTCTTCTCAATCTTTCCCAGGGATGAGTCTGTTAAAAAAAAAAAGACTTGTTCTAAACTCAACAAAAGGACTTAGAAGGAAGAAAGGGAAGCACCAAGGGAGGGTGAGGAGTGGCTGGGCCGCCGTGAAGCATTGGGAGGGACTCGGCCCTCAAGAAGCAGCAGCAGCAATTAAATGAGTTTGTTGAAAGAACTCTAATAAAATCAGCATTCTCTGTACTCTCAGGACAAGAATCACCACTAAAGAAAATGTCAACAATGCATCTGGGGCTCTGGTCGGGAGGAAGTTGCTTGGGGTTGAGTCAGACTCCTCAGATGAAGGGGCTGAAACGGGGAGCAGGGCTGGGTCTCTACCCTCTCCCTTTCCCTCTCTTAGGGGATTTCAGCTCTTCTGAAGTCAGCCATAAGGAGCAAGTGAGCTGGCCACTGGGCAATACGGATTTGTCAAACAAGTGAAATCAAGTTTCACTTGTAGCACAAAGTATAACACGTACGCTTTGCAAGAACAAGTCCTGAGATGGGGAAGAGGGAAGACCTGTAGACCCCTGTGCCCATGAATCATTAGCGCAGATGCCTGTCTCCAGGGGAGAGCACCTAAGCTATCGGAAATGGAGACGAAGCACATGTCTTTAATTCTTCGGGGAAACGAAAAATCACAATTCATCTTAGTAATTAATTTAACTAATTTATATCTTTATCCACCTTTAGCCATTAAGCTCCATGTGAAAGCTAACATCAGCTTCTCCTATTCTAAACGGGTGTTTGCAGGCTGGATGGATAACTTTTTCCACTGAAAAGTGAAGAGCTTATGTTTCCACATCTTGAGGGGAAATATGTAAAAGGGTTAAGAACTTGAGATTTGACATTTCCATATTGACTTTTTCCCACCAAAATGCTGTATTAATGTTTGTTTTTTAATCTAGAATAAACTCAGATGTGAATATTATATTTTATGTATTAGCAAATGAACTGACTGAATTTACATAATATTCATGAACTGAATGTTACGTTTGTCAGTTGTTCTGCCAGCCAAATTGTTCCCCTTCATTCATAAATGAAGCTGCTCCATGTTAAATAACTGCCTACCATGAATGAATGGGTCTGACATCCTTAGAATTCCCCAAGAACCTGTTAAAACCAAGCTACTGCCAGTAAGTTTTCCCCTTAAAAAAAGTTATTGTTCCACTTGATTTTCTTTTGTTCCACATTTTAATAACTAGGATGAATTTTCTTTTTAAATAAATTATTTTGTCATTCTTATAGGAAAGAGAAGGAATACTCTCTTTTTCATAAACCAGAATAATACTAGTTGAGTGTGAGGCACAACCAGGTTCCAGATAAGCCGCACTGTAGCTTTCTGAGATGGGGAGGGATTTTCCCTCATGGGGCAGAAGGCGAGATTTTTCCTTTTGTCTTCAACCTCTGTTAATGCCAAAGAATGGGCCATATCTACACACATGTTTGGAGGCATGAACCGAATCCCATGACAGATAGCAAACTAAGCTGACGCCTTGATTCTTACCAAGGAGTAAGAATCTTGAATTTGAGCTGGAATTCCATGAGCAATTCAATATCTTATACGGCAGAAAGAAGATGGATTAGGGGTAGGATGTAAAAAGTTGTGACACAGCCCCTAATTTTGAGGAGCTTACTGCTAGAGACCCTGTGTCCTAGATCATTTAATACCCACTTTTGGCTGACTTTGTAAGTTCCAGCAAAGTAAATAAAAGGAATAGTGAAGACAGTTGATTTCCACACTAAAGAAATCTTTGAGCAGCAAGGGTTTTATCATGAGGTGTCCCAAGGTCCTCGCACTGAACATACATCATTCAATCAAGGCACCGAGAGGTCACGTGGACATCCTGGTGATGAAGAGTTTAAAGGTGCCCTCTCATGTGCTATTAATATTTCATACTCAGGAAAAAATGTAGAGACACCATGTAAAAAATAACAAGCTCACAAAACAGCAACAGGAATTGGAGCTCAGGGTCAGAGAAGACTAAAAGCTATTTATGAACGAATCACATTTTACAGTTAAAAAACAAAACAAAATAAAGCAAAACAAAAAATCAATGTTCAAACATATTTCCTAAAAAAGACATGTTAGAACTGGAATGTGAACTGGTAGGTGGCCGGTCCATTACTCTCTTCATCACCTGAGCATTGGTTAAGTTTGGGGGTCTACATTTTCCAAAACCTGAGCAGCTCTGCTCTAGTAAATGTTCAGGTGGAGTCAATAAACTGGTGCGACTGGGAATTGGAAACCCAAGTTCAGGTCTCCACTTAACCACTTGCTGGCTTCATAACTAAAGGTAAAATGTTGGGGCAGAGTGGGTCAGCAGAGAGAATAGGAGAAGTTAAAGCTTCCATAAAGGATTAAAAGCTGTACAAATAGGAGCCCGTGTCCGTCGGTCAGCATTCGCTTGAGCGCCTGTGATGCTCTCTGAGTGGCACTGGGTCCGGGGAGCCAGGCGGCTGTAACGCAGGGTCGGCACTTTTATTCTGCTCTTGGACTAGCTCAGGAACACCCTCAGAAGAGCCCCCAAATGACGGAAGTCTAGAAAAGCCAGCCTTAGGGGAGCATTTTAGACGAGTTGAGATTGCTTGATTAGAAAAAGTAAAAGGACCAAAGACGGAGCAGTGTCAGTTTTTTAAAGCCTATAATGTCATTTTAAATTACACTGGTCAGCCAGCATGGGAGCAAAACAAAGGCTTGGGGAGAGATCAGGAAAAAAAAACATCTTTCCTCAAAGAACACTAGTGCTTTATGCTGAAGATGTTTTGAAAGCGAATAGATATTCTCTCAATGGGCTTGAAGACGTGATGAAAAGTGAGATGCTGGAATAATCATTTTTTGACGTTCTGCTTCCAGAGCCCTGTGAACGGCAGCCAGGTGGATGGAAACTATTTTTCTTCTCTCTCTGCTATTTGGCTGATATGTTTAATTCCAGATTTGGCAACTCATAGACGTTCCTATGAAAGTGTCACAGACCGTGACGCACTATGAAAAGCACGAGTGTGTTAACTGCCTGGCAGTGGAAACCCTCGCCCGTCCTGTTCTCTTTTTCAGGACAAAGCCTCAGTTTTCTGGGTTTCTTCTTCTCCCTGATTCATATTCCAGAGCAGTCAAATCACTACAGGGCTGTACTCAGTGAAAACCATCCCCACCCCTCCACCTTAGAAGGTAAGGTCTTTTAAATCTGGATGTTCACTGTCTGCTCAAGAAAGCTTTTCTTTCAGAAGAATTCAGTGCCATTTAAGACGTAAAAGAGTGAGAATGCTCAGCTAACAAGTCTACAAGCGTGTCCGTCAACAGCAAACATTTAAGATGAGAATTAGCAAGGGGAAGAACAAACATTTATTTGTTCCCACTGGTGTCTATATCGATAGTTGAGGTTAATTGAATCTCTAATTAGGTATGAGGTGCCATTATTAGGTGTTACATGCATTATTTCATTAAATCCAAATTGTATCACAAGATAAATGCTGGTGTGGAGCCCAATTCACAGACGAGCAGAATGAGGCTGGGAGAGGTTAACTAACTTGTTTCAGGCGATGCAGCGAGTAAGAAGCGGAGAGGAGAGTTAAGCCCAGAACTGCCTGACTCCAGAACTCAAACTACATCGTCACTTAGTCCTTAAAACAAAGATAGATATAATATTTCCATCATGTAGACAAGAAAATGGCAGCTCAGAGAACATAAGTAGTTTGATCAAGGGCACAAAGATCATTAAAGTTTTCTGGCCCCAGATTTAAACTCAGGTCAGGTGGACTCCAGCGTTCCTGGGCTAGTCATGCAGCTATTCAGCCCAAAAGACAAGGAGACGTCCTCACTCACATTCACTCCACATAAACTATTCTTAAATCAATTCAAATTAACGAATGTTTGCTCTGTGCAGAGCCTGCATATGGGACTTTGAAGACAATATAAAATATTTAAATACATAGTAACTACCTCCAATAAACTTTAAGTTTTAGTTGGCAGAGAAAATACAGCTATAAATGGACAAGGGTCAGTTGAGAAGCATTGTGTCACCATAGGTAAAATAGCACCCGATGAATGGAATAAAAGCATAAAAGGTACAGCAGAAAGCAGGGATGCAAGGAGGAAGCAGCTAACCAAGGAGAGCCTTTGAGAGGGAAATTAGATAAAGGGTGTAATGAGCGGAGTTGGTCCCATTGCCCGATATCGTTCTACCTATTTCATGGGTGGGAAGACAAGACACTCTGGAGAGCCTATGGAAAGAAAACATAATTTTAGCACTTATTAGAAAGTTTCTATTGAAGATACAACTCCTGGTCACAGAGCGATGGAAAGGTGGAAGGAGAGGGGAGGGTTTCTCTGTGATTACAGCTAAAGCTATTCACTGTTACGCCTTCTCTGGGCAAGTAGGTTTCCGAGGGCCCAGTCGAATAAAAGCTACAACAGTTTTACATCAAGCCCAGACCCATTCTTTGTAGAAGGGCAAGAGGGCAGAGGGAAAGGAGAGGAAGGGAAATCATGTCAACATTTTCAAAGGATTTTCCATAAAATACAACCTAATAGAAAAAAAATACTTTTTTTTTTTCTGAATTAATCTTAAAAGTAGAGCTTTCCTGGATAAATGAACTAGAATGCTAACTACCTTTTTCACCCCCCTCCCTTCAAACCTTCAATTTTATAAACAACAGGCGGTTCAAAGAACCTTTGGGTGGTGAACATGTATTCCTAATTTCAAATTTGTACGTAAGCTATGTTCAACTTCTCTTCAGTCTAAGGCATAGATCTCACCCTTCAATAGGAAATTTATCTAAGGACATAATTTTCCAAACTGTCTATGGGGGAACGAGAGGTACTCAATATGCTAAGGAGTGTTACTAAATAAAACAGTTCTGTAGTGAAAAAACTTTGGGAAAGCTGAGCTTAAAAAAAATTTTTTTTGAAGACTTAGTTAAATGTTTGCTCATTTTGTTTCATTTTTTAAAATACGTTTTTATTGATTTTAGAGAGAGAAAGGGAGAGGGAGAGAGGTATAGAAACATCGGTGAGAGAGAAACATCAATCAGCTGCCTTTTGCATACCCCCTACTGGGGATCAAACCTGAAACGCAGGCATGTGCCCTGATGGGGAATCAAACCAGCATCCTCCTGGTGCACAGGGTGTCGCTGAACCAGCTGAGCCACACAGGCCGGGCGGTGCTTGTGCGTTTTGTATGTTCAATGGGGACTGTTGAGAACTCATTTAAACTTACAATATCTTCTTATTTGTATCTCAGAGACCTAATGTTCTCAGAGAGGGGCCATGTTCTCCCTCCTGACATAAGTTTTAGAAAGCACCCGTCAGAAGAATTAGGATCAAGGCTATTAAATAATGGGTGTAAGAGAGAGACAAGAGCACCGCCAACTGGCCGTGACTTTGACCCCATACTTGGGGGTGTTGAGCCTCCGCTTCCAGGTTCTCTGGGTTGATCCTTGAAGCACAGTGAATAACACACCTCTAATGTCCGGACCCACGCTTCTCAGGGTCGCCTTCCGGCAACATAGAAAAGCACCTGAGTCAGCCTCCTCTGTGACACTCAGATCAGAGCTGCCCCAGCAGGGAATGTGGGAGGCAAGGCAGAGGCTTATTCCCAGGGGAAAGCCAAGACCTCTCAAAAACTGAAGGAGCGCAGGGAGTGAAATTATTTACACTGTGTGCCGGCATTCACTGTATCAATTAAACTTTAGTATTTTTTTTCCATAGTCTTTAAGATACACTCAGAGAGTTCAGATTTCTTTAGCAAGTCATTCTGTATCTGTTGGATGTGCTTCCCTGCCCTCTTCCACACTCTATCCAGAGCATAAGAAGTGTTCGCACAGAACGTAATGGAATTACACTTATTCAGGCCCTTTGTATGTCATCTGACACTTTAAAATGACCATTTAAAAGGAGAAAATTTTACCTCTTAGAGTAAAAGTTTTCCCTCTTAGAGTTCTATAACGAGAAGGAAATTCTTAGGTGAACCTTCTTTCTACCAGGATGCGGTTCACTTGGTAGACGGAATACCTTATAATCACATTTCAGAGGCCTAATTCGTAGCACAGCACATGTCTAGTTGAGTCAGACTGAAACGCCCTGAAGTGGTGTTTCTCTGGCCTATCATCAGAGTTAGAAATCTATAAAAGGCCCGAGTCAGCTCATTAACATGTTATGCATTTTGCAATAGCACTAACCAAGACTTTTAGCTGGTAAGTACAATGACCATACCTCGTAATGTGAATATTGTATCTTGTCATGTCATTATATTTATATGCCTTCTCATGTCTTCCAAACATTCTTGTCAATTAATAATTCTCTGTTTTACAGATAAGCATATTTAAGTAATAATTTAAATTTGTATAGAACCTTATAGTTTATTAAGCACTTTCATGTACATGTCTTGTTTTTCCTGTGTATAACTCTGAGAGATGAATCTTAGTGTCTTTGTTTTATGATGTAGAAATTGGAGATTGAAAACTTATCACCAAGCGAATACCTGGCAAAGTGAGATTGGAACCCATACTCTCCAATTTCATATTTATCACAGTCAGCTCCCCATGTAGTGAGACAATACGGGCATTTTCTGAAAGACTTCCTTCATAGGATCATGGTGAACTCAATGCACTAACTCCTAGCGCACTGCACTATTCAATCAGTACTTTATTGGAAACTGTCTTATTTTCCAATAACTTCATTTCTGTCTTACCTGTTACATTCAAACATAAACCTTTGATTATGTTGTGATTTCAGGCATTTCTTGAGCTCTTATAGGCTGTTCTTACTGCAAAGAGTGCTCCCTGCTGCAGACTTTACACAGCCTGGTCCAGCTTCAATCCTACTCAGCAGAACCCAACTCAGGCCAGCAGTGGCCCCTCTCTCCTTGAAAACTCTATCTGTCCTTTTCACCCCGGCCCCTGCTTCTGGGATGACACTCTCCCATGTGCTCCTATAACATCAGTGCTGACATCTGGTGAGCTCATCCCACCAATTGTATTGAAAGTGTTTGTTTAGCATAGATTTCCCACTGAACCTTGATCATCTTGAGAACAAGATTTTGGGGTTACTTCTCATTGAATCCCCAGAACCAAGTCTCATAGGGGAGAAAAACCTGTCAACAGACCATGACAAACAACATGAGGAGTTGTATTTCCCCAGTACAGATGGGCCCAAGGTGCTCTGAGCACATAAAAAGGAAGGGATTGTGCTGCCCAGGCAGTCAGACCTCAGAAATGATGAAGCTGGGTATGGTCTTCAAGAAGAGCAGGAGGTCCCTCGGCCAGTGTGAGTGGAGCAAGAGGAGTAGCGTGAGAGTGGGGAGCAAACAGAGAGCAGGCTTCATGGAGCTCTATTTTTGTTTGTTTGTATATCAATCTCTTATGTGGGGAAGCTGCCCTCTGCCCAGCCAATCTCATGGTTCTAAGAGCAGCTGCCAGTCATGATATCTTGTTCCCCTGGCCCAGAGGCCTTCCCAGAGGTTTTGCACATTTCTCTAGGCTCACAAGGACACAGATCTGAGAGAACAGACTGATCCCGAGGGAGAAGCCACGGACAAAGCTGGAGGAAGTGTGTCATGGACATGCTTGAGCCCTTGGTTCTGCTAACTTCTGGGGCCTGGTATAGTCCTGTCCTCCCTGGAGTTTGTTATTTTTTAACCATATCTAAATCAAGCTTGGCTCCTGTCATTTGCAAACACAAGAATCCTGATCTATACTAAGACCTTTAAAAAATCTCCTACAACATGCACAGAGATGGGCACAAAGTAGCTACTCAATATTTTGTTCCTCACATAGACCTTGTCCCATCATCTAGTTCAATCATTTCATTTAAATGAAAACACAGGGTTAAGTACTTTTCCCATAGCAGCCAACCCTCCTCATAACAGAGCCTGAACTCTTGTCCCAGAACAGTGTCTATTCTGCACAGGCTGCTTCCCTTGTTATTTGGGCTAATTAGCCTCCAGGTAAGAAGTGACCATAGGGTTTGTATTTGCTGGGGGAAAAGGGCAAATAATTCATAATATGACTATAAAGTGGAGGCATTATTGTTTTCTAAGTCACTCGACAGACAGCCCTGGCATGCAACGGCATCAGGTGGGTATTTTGAGACAAACAGGGTGTGCACCTTGGTCACTAGTTCACCAGAGAGAGTAAGAAGCAGTACAGTTAACAAAGCTTGTAGACCATCAAAGCAGCCATTGGGAGAGTATTTTACTACTTTTGCCATTGCTGGTAAGTCCTTTTTGAATCAAATATAAACCAGAGAAAATGTCACCTCATCATTTCATAGCTGCATTTCAATTTATTTTTAATAAAAAATTATATCATTGCCCAGCCGGGGTGGCTCAGTGGGTGAGCGTCCACCTATGAACCAGGAGGTCACGGTTCAATTCCAGCCAGGGCACATGCCTGGGTTGTGCGCTTGATCCCAGTAGGGGGCGTGCAGGAGGCAGCCCATCAATGACAATCTTTCTCATCACTGATGTTTCTCTCTCTGTCTCCCTTTCTCTCTCTGAAATCAATTAAAACATTTACTTTTTAAAGTGGTACCATTGCCCTGGCTGGGTGTTCAGTTAGTTGCAGCATTGTCCTGTGCACCAGCGTGTTGCGAGTTTGATTCCCAGCCAGGGCACATGCCTGGTTGCAGGTTCGATCCCCTGTCGGGGCGCATATGGAAGTCAACCAATGGATGCTTCTCTCTCACATCAAACTCTCCCCCGCTCCCTTCCTCTCTCTAAAATCATAAGCATATCCTCAGGTGAGGATAAAGTCCCTCCAGCTAGACCAACTGTATACGCACTTCGTTTTCTGAAAATGCAGAGCGTCCTCCTCCAAAGATTTTCTCCTACTGAGAGTATTCAAAAGAATATGCGAGGTAGGTTCTGAGATCCGTAAAATAGAAGGTTCAAAGATGTTTTACCTAAGGCTAGGCAGCACTGCTGCCCCAAAGGGAACGATACTATTCAGAATGGGTAAATTTTTAATGTGCTGCAAAAATAGTGAGCTTGATAATTTACATTAAATTTACTGATAGGCCTATATCCTTTGAGAAGCAGGTGCCAGGATCACCTTAAGTAGCTCTGAGTCCCTTCCAGCTCTGTGATTCTGCAATTACTTGTACTGGATTTCTCCAAGCCTGGGATGGGTTGAAAAGCAATTTCTGTCCTACTTCTTTTCCTTATATAGGTCAAATCCCATTTCAGTGAGCACCATGACAAAAACTACCTCACAGCCTGCCTACTTTAGACAGCCTGATGCTATGAGAATCAAGTATGACCTCCAAGCCAGAGTTGGCTGTCACAGAATTTGACCTGAATATTATTGAGCAACAAAGCAGTCAGTGTCTTAAGTTTTTATTTTCATGGCACTGGGCCATTGCAAAGCAGTCAGACTGAAGATATAGAAAAACTATTGCTGAGCTAAAACTATAATACTCACATTTCTTAACCAGTGACTCCACTTGCCTGATAGACAATGCAAATCAGAATGTCTGGGACTCACTGCTGTGAGTCTCCCTGTAAAAATGGTATCTGTTTTTTGTCATCTCCAGCCAAACAATGTTAACGCAAGTTGGCCATCCTGCCTCAATTTTATTAATGAGTCTTCTTGTCATGTAGGTGTCCCCAAAACTGAAGTTCCTTTCCTCATTCTTTCCAAGTAGGGCTGGGTTCATGCTTCTTTTCTGCATCTGCTCTTCTTTGGAATGAAGTGCTAGTTGCAGTTATTGGCAACTTTGCTCTACAAAACTGCAAATTTCTGTAAGGTAAAGATGTGTCATTTGGTTCCTAGAAGTATTTACTATCTGGGTCTGCTCACTAGCATGTGAACTCCACAAAGCATGGAATCTCATGTATAGTTTACTGTTTGTCATACAGTAAGCTCTTGACAATTATTTGTTGAATTGATGAATGAATACATGGTACGAACAGTCATTCTTTAGGATCATACAACCTCCCTATCCCAAAGCAGTTATGGGTCTTTCCTCTGACTCTTAATACTGTTTGCATTTATCTATTATAAGATTCAATATGTACACTATCAAGTCTACATATTGTTTATGCTGTATCTGTTTTCCAGGATAAACTGGGAAATATTTTATGGCAGGAACTATGTTTTATAACTCCAGGTTCTGTGTGCCTCAAAACAGTAAGAGCTCACTAAAGGCTTATTTCTTGAATGATTAAAAGAATGGATAAAAATATTTCTCTTTTAACAATGAACACAAATAATTTATGATTTGACATCATATTTCAAATTCTGCCTGGACTTCAGAGCCTTCCAAACTGAAGAAGCCATGAGTCACCGGACTTGGAGGGGAAGGGTGTTTGTGGAGGACTTCTTTCCCGATCTCTATGAATCACATGGATAATCACCCCAAGTACATCCTGTCTGGGGAAGTAACCCAAACCCCTATTCTTGGCCCCAATGGCATTTTGGTTTTATGAGTACATGCCCCTGGCATGCCATTAAATAAATGCCCTCAGAAAGCCCTCAGCCAGTACTTTAACCTCTGACAGTTAACAGAGGAGCATTCTTGTGATTTGAGCACAGGAAGAAAGTGTCACCTCCATCAACTTTCCTGGACCAGCGCTCTAGCCACTAACTGGTGACCTTGCCTCCAAGTTATTTTCAAACATCTGTCACACTCTTTTCCAAATTACAGGTATGTTCATGTAGTTCTTCTGCAGAAAAATAAATATTCAATGGTTCCCATCATCTATAGAATAAAGACCAAACTTCTTAACCTACAATTCTGGGCCATCTAGAATGTGGCTCTGACCTCATTCACCAGCCTCATGTTCCTCCTCTTCCACATAAATACATGCTCCAAATAGAATGGATGACTTTCTGATCACATACAAATTATACATGTTGCTCTATGACTTTGTTTCCTCTGTTTCTTCCTAGTATGCCCATCCCCTCCATTTCTATGTCTAAAACCTACATATTCTTTGAGTCTCACAAACACTACTACCTCCACAATATCTTCAGTGATTGTCCAATAAGAAATAATACTTCTCTTTTGAGTATGCTCAGATTTTTATGTGAACTCCCATTCCATTTCCCATTTCTAATGTGTATTATAAATGCACATGAACATGTTCATATTTCTATTAAATCACTTCCTGGGATATTTCCTAATCTGTTTTTCAACTCCTGACAATGTCAGCCATAGTGGACACTCAAAATAAAAGTTGGTTGAGTGGGAAAATTGAAATAGTTCCATCATTTAAATCCTTATCTTTGGCTGAGAGTCTTAAGAAATGTTTGGCATAAGAGTTTCTTATTCTTGTCTTTCATGTTTTATTCCTTACCTCCTTTCCAAAAAAAACATAGTATTATGAAAATCTGAGACATCCAGTCAAGATGTCAGAGTAGGTAAACTCTGTGCTTGCCTCCTCCCAGGACCACATTAAAGTTACAATTAAATTATAGAACGACCATCATTGAGAACCATATGAAGACTGGCTGAACAGAGTTCCTGTAACTAAGGATTTAAAGAAGAAGCCATGTTGAAACTGGTAGGAGGGGTGTAGACGGAATGGGTAGAATCCAACCCACAGTGTGGAGATTAAGAATCAGGAGCAATATCTCAGTTGAGGAGGTGTCCCCTGAGGAGTAAGAGGTCCAGCTCCACAATGAATTCCAAAACCTATGTCATCAGTCCCTAGAAGAGGAGTCCTTATAACATCTGGCTGTGAAAACCAGCGGGGATTGCATCTGAGCAAGAAAAAGGGCTGTTGGAGGTCAAAGCACTTCTCTTAAAGGGCCAGTGTACAACTCCCTTGCTCACAAACCCACTCACTCTAAGCTCCAGTGCAAAGGCACACAGCTCAAACCATGCCAGGGACATATGGAGAGAAACTACATTGACTGATTTCAGGGTGAGGACTGGAGAGGCAAGGGTTGGGGCAACCCTCTTCTGTGACAGAGGCACTGGCAGGCTCCATAGTTCCTTTGTTGAACTCTCCTCCAAACCAGTCAGCCTGGAATGGGTGGGCACCAAATCTCTATTAACCTGGTTAATACCATTCAACCTGCCCTGGTGAGCCCTTGAGACCCTACCCCACCAAATCACCACCTGGCCTGAGCCTCTTCTAGCAGCTCCTCCAAACAAGCAGCCTGCAGACTTTCCCCAAATCTCTAAAGTTCCACAAAACCCAAACAAGCAGGAGCTGACTTCAGCATGCCTTCCAGGTCTTGCTAAGACGCCCCAAGCCCAGCATTAGGTCACAACTTACATTGCAACTCCCATCAGGTGACCCCAAGCCTAACATAGTGATGGCCAATCTTGGCCTGGAACACTCTTCAATTAAGAAATCACAAGCCTAGCACAAATGGTAGCTGCCCTCAGTTCATATCATGGGGTCCACCAAAAGGTCTCAAGCCCAGCACAGTGGCCGTTGGCCTTGGTTTGCAACATAGCTTCTCCCAGCATAAGTGGCAATCAATTTCAGACCACTTTGTAGCTCCTACCAAGAGGCACCAAGCAAGGCACAAGCAGCAGCTGACCTTAGCCTGCAATGATGCCCCTCCCAAGATCCTCCAGAAATAACCCACCCAGTGGTTGGCTTCAGCACACATCAGAAAACCACCCAACCAGTTCCATAAACACCACTCCCAAAGGGAAGACTCAGCTGGCACCAAAACCCTGCTAAAATGACTCCCACTCGGTGAGGTTGGCCTCCACACAAGAGCTCATTTGCTGTAGTCATGGCCAGAACTCACAACCAGTGAGCTGTGAGGGTCAAACTCACCCATTGATGTTCCAACAGCAATTTAGGCTCAACTAAAGCAGGAAGGCACACAAAATTCACACAAGGGACACCCCTTGAGCACCTGGTTGAGGTGAACAGGGAGAATGCCCTGGGCCCCAGAGGATACCTTCTATATAAGGCCACCCTGCCAAGATTGGGAGAAATAACAGATCTACATAATACACTGAAACAAACACAGAAAGTCAGCCAAAATGAGGAGACAAAGAAACATATACAAAATGAAAAAACAGAACAAAATTACGGAATAAAAACTAGACAAAATGGGGACAAGTAACCTACCAAATGTAGAGTTCAGAGCACTGGTTATAAGAATGTTCATGAACTGAGGAAAATAATTGATTAATTCAGTGAGAACTTCAACAAAGACATAGAAAATATAAAAAAGGAGACAGAAAGCATAAAAAGACTGGTCAGAAATAAGGAATACAATAACTAAAATAAAGAATACATTAGAGGGAATCAAAAGCTTGAGGATAGTTTAAGGAACTTTTGGGACAACATCAAGTGTGCCAACATTTCATCATATGGGTACCAGGAGAAGAGAGAGACAAAGCGATTGAAAATCTGTTTGAAAAAATAATGATTGAAAATTTACCTAATCTATTGAAAAAGACAG
The DNA here is from genome assembly GCF_054644295.1 of Miniopterus natalensis. Lineage (NCBI taxonomy): Eukaryota > Metazoa > Chordata > Mammalia > Chiroptera > Miniopteridae > Miniopterus > Miniopterus natalensis. Next base: position 1,883,900 of record NC_142100.1, read on the forward strand.
ATATACAAGTCTAGGAAACACAGAGTCCCAAACAAGATGAACCCAAGAAGGCCCACACTAAGACACATCATAATTAAAATGGCAAAAGTTAAAGACAAAGAGAGAATCTTAAAAGCAGCAAGAGAAAAGCAGTTAGTTTACCTACAAGGGAGCTCCCATAAGACTGTCAGCTCATTTCTCAACAGAAACTTTGTAGTCTGGAAAGAATTGGGACAAAATATTCAAAGTGATGAAAAATATAGCCTACAATCAAGATCACTCTACCCAGCAAGGCTATTTATTATCAAGTGAGAGAGAAAAAATTTCCCCAACAAGAAAAAGCTAAAAATGTTCATTACCACTAAGCTAGTATTAAAGGGATGTCTTTAAGAAAGAAAAGAAGAAAAGAAAAAAGAAAAGAAAAGAAAAGAAAAGAAAAGAAAAGAAAAGAAAAGAAAAGAAAAGAAAAGAAAAGAAAAGAAAAGAGAAGAAAAGAAAAAGTATGAACAAGAAAATATAGAAAAAAATTATCACTGACAAGGCAAACAGTACAAGCAATGGGTCAATCTACTATAAAGTCAGTACAAAGACTAAAAGACAAAGGTAGGAAGACCATGTGTAATTACAACATTAAACTAAGGGACACACACACAAATATACAAAAGTAAAAAAAAATTACAAAAATATAAAAGGGGGCAGTAAAAATTGTAGTGATTTTAGAATGTGTTCAAACTTAAGGGACAATCAACTTAAAGTAGACTACTATAAACATAGTTTAGTATATATGGACCATATGATAAAAAAAAAACAACACACAAAAATCTATAGATGATATATAAGAAATAAAGAGTAAAGAATCCAAAGAAAACTACAGAAAGACATCAATATACAAGAAAAGAAAGCAAAATAATAATAAAGGAACAGAAAGAACTACAAAAATAGTCAATAAACAATAAAATGGCAGTAATTACATAACTATCAATAATTTCTTTAATCGTAAATAGACTAAATGCTCCAATTAAAGACATAGGCTGGCTGAATGGATTAATACAATAAGACCTATACATATGGTGTCTACAAGAGACAAACTTCATATCAAAAGATGCACACAGACTGAAAGTAAAAGGATGGAAAAAGATACCTCATGCAAATGCAAATGAAAACAACAAACAAACCTGGGATAACAATACTTATAGGCCAATATCCCTGATGAATATAGATGCTAAAATCCTCAACAAAATATTAACAAAACAAATCCAGCAATACAATTAAAAGATAATACACCATGATCAAGTGGGATTTATTCCAGTGATACAAGGTTGGTACAATATCCACAAAAAAGAAATGTGATAGATCACATAAACAAATTGAAAGATAAAAATCACCTCATCATATCAATAGATGCAGGAAAAGCATTTGTTAAAATCCAGTACCCAGTTATGATAAAAACTCTCAATAAAGTGGGAATAAAGGGAACATACCCCAATGTAATAAAGACCATATATGACAAACCCACAGCCAACAACATACTCAATGAGCAAAAGCTACAAGCATTCCTCCTAGGATTGGGAACTAGACAAGGATGTCCACTTTCACCAGTCATGTTCAACATAGTACTGGAAGTCCTAGCTACAGCAATCAGACAAGAAGAAAAAATAAAAGACATCCAAATTGGAAAGGAAAAACTAAAATTGTCCTTATTTGCAGATGACATAATATTTTATATAGAAAATCCTAAAGATTCCACCAAAAAACTACTAGAACTGATAAATGAATTCGGTAAAGTAGCAGGATACAAAATAAATATTCAGAAATCAGTTGCATTTTTATACACCAATAATGAACGATCAGAAAGGGAAACTAAAAATAAACAATACCATTCACAATTGCTTCAAAAAGAATAAAATACCTAGGAATAAATTTAACCAAGGATGTAATAGACCTGTGCTCAGAAAATTATAAGACACTGAAGAAAGAAACTGAAGAAGATACAAATAAGTGGAAGTATGTACTATGTTCATGGATAGGAATAATTAACATCATTAAAATGTCCATACTGCACAAAGCAATCTACATACAATGTAATTCCTATCAAGATACCGATGGAGTATTTCACAGAACTAGAAAAAATGTTTCAAAAATTTATGTCTTGGGGGAATCACAGTACCTGACATCAAACTATACTACGAGGTCATAGTAATCAAAACAGCATGGATGGACCTGGAGAACATTATGCTAAGTGAAATAAGCCAGTTAGAGAAAAACAAGTACCATATGATTTCACTCATATGTGGAATTTAATGAACAAATTGAACTACCAAGCAAAATAGTGACAGACTCAGAGATAGAAAGCAGGCAGACAGCTCTGGCAGAGGGAGGTGTTAGGGAGGGGCGGGGGATTGAGAAAAAAAAATAGAGAGAACTCACTGACGTGGACAACAGTGTGGTGATGGCTGGAGCGGGGCGGGGGGGTAGGGGGTGGAAGTGGAAGATGGCATAGAGGGGATAAATGGTGAGGGAAAAATAAAGCAAATCTAAAAATGTTATCCTTCATGAACATACATGCAAAATCCTCAACAAAATATGGGCAAAACTAATTCAGCAATATATTAAGAATATCATATACCATAATCATGTGGAATGTATTCTTAGGGTGTAAGGTTGGTCAATACCCATAAATCCCTTAACATGATACCCCATGTAAACATAATGAAGGACAAAAATCACACAATCATATAAATAGATGAAGAAAAAGCATTTGACAAAATCCAATATCTATTTATAATAAAAACTTTCAGCAAAGAGAGAACAAACCTCAATATAACAAGGATCATATATGACAAACCTTAGCTAACATTATATTCATGCTTGAAAAGCTGAAGCTTTTTTCTTAAAGATCCAGAATAAGACAAGGATGTCCATTATACCACGTTTATTCAACATTGTACTCCAGTCCTAACCACAGCAACCATACAAGAAACAGAAAGAAAAGGCATCAAAACTAGAAAAAAAGGAGTAAAACTGTCATTAGTTGCAGATGGTATAATACTATAGAGAACCCTACAGAATTTACCAAAACACTATTAGAATAAATAAATTCAGTAAAGTAGCAGAATACAAATTTATTATTCAAAAATTGGTTGCATTTTTATACACCAATAATGAAGTATCAGAAAGAGAAATTAAGAAAACAATCCCATTTATAATTACATCAAGAAGAATAAATTACATAGGAATAAATTAAACTAAGTAAAAAACCTGTACTCAGAAAATTATCAGACACTACAGAAAGAAGTACAAGAAGATACAAATAAATGAAAAATTATACTGCCCTCATGGATAGGGAGAATTAACATTGTTAATGTGCTCATAACTACCCAGAAGCAATCTGCAGATTTAATGCAATCCCTGTCAAAATACCAATGGCATTTTTCAGAACTAGATTTTAAAATTTATATGGAACCACAAAAACACTTCAAATAGTCCTAGAAATATTTTAAAAATAGTACAAAGTTGAAGGTATCACCACCCTACCTGATACCAAACTATACTATAAAGCCACAGTAATCAAAACAGTGTGATACTGTCCTGAAAACAGACACATAGATCAATGAAACAGAACAGCCCAGAAATACACCCACACCTGTAAGGTCAAGTAATCTTTGACAAAAGAGGCGAGATTATACAATGAAGTGAAGACAGTCTCTTCATAAATAATGTTGGGAAAAGTGAACAAATACACACAAAATAATAAAACTAGACCACTTTTTTACACCATATTAAAAAACCTCAAAATGGATTAACAACTTGAGTGCAAGACCCGAAACCATAAAATTGCTAGAGGAAAACACAGGCAGTCAACCCAATCTCAGTTACATATGTTTATATATATTTTATATATATATATATATGTTTATATATATTTTTATATGTTTATATATATTTTATATATATATATATTTATATATACACACACACATATATATATAAACATATATGTGTGTGTGTGTGTGTGTGTGTGTTTTGTATAAGGATCCATGGGCAAGGAAAACAGAATAACAAATGGGACTAAATCCAACTAAAACATGTTTGCACAGAGAAGGAAATCATTAACAAAATGAAAAGACAACCTACTTAATGGGATAAAATATTTGCCAATAATACATCCAATAAGGGCATGACATCCAAAATATATCAGAAACTCATACAACTTAACACCAAAAAAATGTTTAAAAAGTCAAACCACCCATTTAAAAAATGTGGAAAGGACCTGAATAGACATTTCTCCAAAAACATACAGATGCCAATAGACATAAGAAACATCACTTATCATCAGGGAAATGCAAATTAAAACCACAATAAGATATCACCTCACACCTGTCAGAATGGCCATCGTCAATACATCAAGAATCAACAAGTATTTGAGAGGATATAAGGAAAAGGGAACCCTTGGGCACTGTTGCTGGGATTGTAAATTGGTGCAGCCACTGTGGAAAACAGTGTGGAGTTTGCTGAAAAATTTTAATATAGAACTAAGACATGACCCAGAAATTCCACTTTTGAGTATTTACAGAAAGAAAGCCAGTATACTAATTCGAAAAGATTTATGCATCTTTATGCTCATAGCAGCATTATTTACAATAGCCAAGATATGGAAGCAACATAAGTACCTACTGATAGGAGATTAGATAAAGGTGAAGTGGTGCATCTATACAATGGAATATTACTCAGCCTTTATAAAGAAGAATCCTTACAATTAATAAAGATTTGTGACAACAGGGATGGATCTAGTAGGTGTGCTAAGTGAAATAGGTCTTTCAGAAAAAGACAAGTACCATATGGTTTCACTTATACGTGGAATCTTAAAAATAAAATAAATGAACAAACAAAACAGAAACAAACTCATAGATACAGAGAACAGATTCATGGTTGCCAGATGGAAGGGGGTTTAGAGGACTGGGTAAAAAAGGTGAAAAGATTAAGAAGTACAATTGTTAGTTATAATTATAGTCACAGGGATGTAAATTACAGCATAGGGAATATAGTCAATACTATTGTAATAATTATGTGTAGTGTCACATGGGTACTAGACTTATCAAAGTGATTATATTTTACAGTATATAAATGTCTAATCACTACATTGTACACCTGAAGCTAATATAATATTGAATGTCAACTGTAAATAAAAAATAAATTTGAAAAATAAAACAATAAATAAAATATTTGTTTCTGCAAACAACTGGTTTTATATCTGGGTATCTCAAAAGCAAGGTCTTGATTCCAGGTTTCCTTCTTCCTGATGTCCAGCACCTTGTGGCCTACCTTGCTAGTAGATTGAATGAGCTTAGGAGGAAAATATAATTTTTATAATAAAGTGAGAAAAAAACACAAGTGTTTTCAACCACAAACTTTTGAAAAGGATAACATATTCCAAAAACAAAGACTTTTCTGTTACTGGTTACTTCAGACTCTCCATGCCCCAGCGCCAATTTCAGGACGAGCACATTCCTTCAGCGTGGAAAGAGGGAGCTGCTGCATTACAGCTTGGCCATGACTGTCTAGCGCTTGGTCTCCTTCCTGGTTACGAGAATAGGGACCCAGGAGCAGGATGAAGTTAAAATCACCCAGGCCAAGGTCAAGTAATGAGTGAACAGAACGTCTCGAGTTTGGTTTTCTCTACTGTCTTTGATCACGCCTTGGCGTAGGAGTGAGATAAGAGCCCTATTGCAGCTGAGAGCCATCCCCTTTCCCGCTTCTCTCAAGGCTGCCCGAGGACAGCACCGTTCCCTCTTCAGAGGCCACATCCGACCTGCACCACTAACTGGCTGGATGACTCTGGAAAAGTTTGTAATTTCTTCATCAGTTAAGTGAGAATAATACTTGTAACAAAATAATGTGATCAGATTTTATATACTGTAAAGTCCTGTTCAAAAATTAGTTGATGTTGTAGGGGCACGTGCCAGGATTGTGGGCTCCATCCCCAGTTGGGGGTGTGCAGGAGGCAGCCGATCAATGACAACTCTCTCATCATTGATGTTTCTATCTCTCTCTCCCTCTCCCTTCCTTTCTCTGGAGTCAATAAAGATATATTTTTAAAAATAAAAAAAAATAGTTGATGTTATAAATTCAAAAATAACTGGGTTTTGGTATTTTTATTACCCTACCCCTGGGGTTGGCAAAAAAGTAGTCATTGACAACATGTAAATAAAGAGATGTGCTTTATTCTGATAAAACTTTGCTTGAACAAACAAGTGGCAGACTGGATTTGGTCTATGGGCCATATTTGCAAATCCATCCTATACCTTTGGAGAAAATGAAACACACAAGGCAGACAGAGGGACATATCTAATATCTTTCCCACTGTGAAGAATGATAATGTCAGTTTCTGCGAGCAATTTTCCTGAGATTTTCAGAAATCTCTTTAAAGTCCTTTTTGAAGTCTAAGTTTTAGTTTTGTACATTAACATCACCATTTTCTTCACCATCAACATTTTGTACCTGAGAAGCATTATCAAGAGAAGCATAAAAAAAAGAGTTAATTGTCTATACCTACCACTTGACCATACTGTCTTCTGGGAAGACAGCTCTGATTATTGTTAAAGAAAACATCAATCATACTTGAGGTGAAATGTCGCTACATTTTTAAACAAATTGATCCTCTGAGCAAGATAAATTTTAATTGATTGGTTTATTAGCCTAAAGGTTGAACCAGAGTGAGAGTAACTGAATGATTTGTTCATAATTAGTATTATTTATAATTATTTTATTTGGAAAAAAATATCACCTTAAATGTCAGGATGTTTTTAATTGCTTCAAATGAGATTCAAAATAACTGACTTTGCAAATGTATTTTTAAAAACTCATTTAAAAATACTAAAGGTGCTGAGAATCTGTCTGGAAGAAGCGAGATATTGACAGGCATTACTAGGAACAGGGAGAAATTGACTCATAATTTTTTAGCAACATGAATAGTGTATTGTGGTCACTCTGGACCCTAAAATAGCTGAGACGCTGATAGAGTGATGTGTTCATTCCTCACCTGATTAAATCTGCTAGGTGAGTATGCCATGTGAATATCAGTGTGTTTTATTAGTTAAATATATATTTGATATATTTTGTATTAACAGAGTAAATACATTCTTGACAGGAGAAGGGATTCATATATATGTATGGTTGGTGGTTTTAGAAAAATACAGTCTATGTACATATTGTGCATCTAATCGTGACTTAGATAACTTTCAAGATGGGTAGACTCGGGTCTTAAACTTAGCATCTCTACAATACTCAATTTTTCAGTCCATTGGTGAAGAAGGAAAGAAGCAGGAGGGTTCATTAACATCTGGGAAAATGCAACTTTTAAAATATTTAAGGCTTTGAAATATAGGTAAATCACTGATCAGAAGAGTGTAGCAGAGTAACAATGATGATGCCTTATAGTTACACAACACTAGAGTTACAAACTTTTGGGGTGTTCAGGTATAATCTCATGAGCTCCTCACACCTACATTTGGATGCAGGAAGGAAGGGGAGTTTCGACTTCGTCTGACAGATGGGGAAGAGGGATTTGCCCACGTCTGCACTGCCTCCCATTCACCACACTGCTTCTGGAGCCCAAGGAAAGGGCGAATGTGTCCACAGGGACGAAAGCCAACTTCAGCCTTCATAGGTCAACTGCACCAGCCTGACCCAGACGGTGCAGAACCCAACCTGCCATCTGAGACATTTCAGTGAATAGGTAACGAGTGGTCTGGGAAGAGCACCCCCGGAAAGGCGTATGGCGATGGGATCACACACCCAGCCTTTTATTTGCTTCTTCCAGGCACATTCACTCTGACCACGTGCCTGAGAGACAACGTGACACTTACTCAGGCACCACGGGTCCAGGACGTAGGTCACCCCTCCAAGCAGCCAAGCAGACACCAGCCACTGTCTGCATGTTTGAGAAGTAGAGCAGTGTAGCCACGGCTGGGGAAAAGAGCATTCGAAGGAAGGTGGCTAAAGGGGAAGGAACACCATGTTTCCAGCTTATCTGCCAAGGCGGCTCTTCAGGAAAGTGCCCTGGAAATCCGGGTTTGTGTATTTAAATTCCCTACACACACACACACTCACACACACTCACACACACAAGCTCCTGCAAAGCTCAGTGGGAAGACACCCTGCTGGGAGGAGTAAGGCTGTATTAACTGATCAATTATTATTAATGCCATCTTTGATTTAGCTAGCAATTATAATCTATCAAGAGCGATTATTCACATTATCACTCACATTCAATCCTCAGAAAAATCCTAGAAGGTATGTCAGTAATATTTTATTCTCTCCCTTTTATAGACAAAGAAAGGAAACTCCAGTGTTTCCTTGCTTAAACTAACCTCGCAAAATGGCAGAGCAACTTCTGACTCCTAGCCCGTTACCAGGGGCAGCTGTGGGGGCTGGGAGGAGGCAGGGGAAAGGGAAACATCAGCTCAGAGGAGAGCCTGAAACACCATCAGACCGAAATTCCTTCTAGTTTAGGTCAGAAGTCCAGAGCTGGTGTCCACATGCCCACGGCGAGCACCGTTAGACAGGCTTGCAGGCGCACCTACTCATTTTGAATTTTCCTGTACAACTGAGCATTCGCTCTGAAACGCCCGCCCCTGATGTCCTGTGAGGTTTCTGGGGCAGCCCAGTGGGAATCAACTTCAAACTAGTGTGAGTCCCTGATTCAGTTCACAGAACCTCCCTCTCCAGGTCTGGGTCAGCCTTTTTCATCAAAACCAACGATTTTTATTTTGGACTCCTTTGAGGCTCCTCCCTCCAATGCTGCTCAATCTCCAAACCCCTCTCCACCCCGCCCTGAGTCTCAGTCCCTCCTGGCCCCCCGCCCTGAGTCTCAGACCCTCCTGGCCCCCCGCCCTGAGTCTCAGACCCTCCTGGTCCCCCCGCCCCGAGTCTCAGTCCCTCCTGGCCCCCCGCCCTGAGTCTCAGTCCCTCCTGTCCACCCCGCCCTGAGTCTCAGTCCCTCCTGTCCATCCCGCCCTGAGTCTCAGTCCCTCCTGTCCACCCCGCCCTGAGTCTCAGCCCCTCCTGCCCCCCCCCCGAGTCTCAGTCCCTCCTGTCCATCCCGCCCTGAGTCTCAGTCCCTCCTGTCCATCCCGCCCTGAGTCTCAGTCCCTCCTGACACCCCGCCCTGAGTCTCAGTCCCTCCTGACACCCCGCCCTGAGTCTCAGTCCCTCCTGACACCCCGCCCTGAGTCTCAGTCCCTCCTGTCCACCCCGCCCTGAGTCTCAGTCCCTCCTGTCCACCCCGCCCTGAGTCTCAGTCCCTCCTGTCCACCCCGCCCTGAGTCTCAGTCCCTCCTGTCCATCCCGGCCTGAGTCTCAGTCCCTCCTGTCCATCCCGCCCTGAGTCTCAGTCCCTCCTGTCCATCCCGCCCTGAGTCTCAGTCCCTCCTGTCCACCCCGCCCTGAGTCTCAGTCCCTCCTGTCCACCCCGCCCTGAGTCTCAGTCCCTCCTGTCCATCCCGCCCTGAGTCTCAGTCCCTCCTGACACCCCGCCCTGAGTCTCAGTCCCTCCTGTCCACCCCGCCCTGAGCCTCAGTCCCTCCTGTCCACCCCGCCCTGAGTCTCAGTCCCTCCTGTCCACCCCGCCCTGAGCCTCAGTCCCTCCTGTCCACCCCGCCCTGAGCCTCAGTCCCTCCTGTCCACCCCGCCCTGAGCCTCAGTCCCTCCTGCCCACCCCGCCCTGAGTCTCAGTCCCTCCTGCCCACCCCGCCCTGAGTCTCAGTCCCTCCTGTCCACCCCGCCCTGAGTCTCAGTCCCTCCTGTCCACCCCGCCCTGAGTCTCAGTCCCTCCTGTCCACCCCGCCCTGAGCCTCAGTCCCTCCTGTCCACCCCGCCCTGAGCCTCAGTCCCTCCTGTCCACCCCGCCCTGAGTCTCAGTCCCTCCTGTCCACCCCGCCCTGAGTCTCAGTCCCTCCTGTCCACCCCGCCCTGAGTCTCAGTCCCTCCTGCCCACCCCGCCCTGAGTCTCAGTCCCTCCTGTCCACCCCGCCCTGAGCCTCAGTCCCTCCTGTCCACCCCGCCCTGAGCCTCAGTCCCTCCTGTCCACCCCGCCCTGAGCCTCAGTCCCTCCTGTCCACCCCGCCCTGAGCCTCAGTCCCTCCTGCCCACCCCGCCCTGAGCCTCAGTCCCTCCTGTCCACCCCGCCCTGAGCCTCAGTCCCTCCTGTCCACCCCGCCCTGAGTCTCAGTCCCTCCTGTCCACCCCGCCCTGAGTCTCAGTCCCTCCTGTCCACCCCGCCCTGAGTCTCAGTCCCTCCTGCCCCCCCCCGAGTCTCAGTCCCTCCTGCCCCCCCGAGTCTCAGCCCCTCCTGTCCCCCCCCCGAGTCTCAGCCCCTCCTGCCCCCCCCCCGAGTCTCAGTCCCTCCTGACCCCCCCCGAGTCTCAGTCCCTCCTGCCCCCCCCCCGAGTCTCAGTCCCTCCTGACCCCCCCCGAGTCTCAGCCCCTCCTGACCCCCCCCGAGTCTCAGTCCCTCCTGACCCCCCCCCGAGTCTCAGCCCCTCCTGACCCCCCCCCGAGTCTCAGTCCCTCCTGACCCCCCCCCGAGTCTCAGTCCCTCCTGACCCCCCCCCCTGAGTCTCAGTCCCTCCTGACCCCCCCCCCGAGTCTCAGCCCCTCCTGCCCCCCCCCCCGAGTCTCAGTCCCTCCTGACCCCCCCCCTGAGTCTCAGTCCCTCCTGACCCCCCCCCTGAGTCTCAGTCCCTCCTGCCCCCCCCGAGGCTCAGTCCCTCCTGACCCCCCCCGAGTCTCAGTCCCTCCTGGCCCCCCCCCCGAGTCTCAGTCCCTCCTGGTCCCCCCCCCCCGAGTCTCAGTCCCTCCTGCCCCCCGCCCCCCGAGTCTCAGCCCCTCCTGCCCCCCCCCCAGTCTCAGTCCCTCCTGCCCCCCCCCGAGTCTCAGTCCCTCCTGGTCCCCCCCCAGTCTCAGTCCCTCCTGCCCCCCCCCGAGTCTCAGCCCCTCCTGCCCCCCCCCCAGTCTCAGTCCCTCCTGCCCCCCCCCCGAGTCTCAGCCCCTCCTGCCCCCCCCCGAGTCTCAGTCCCTCCTGCCCCCCCCGAGTCTCAGTCCCTCCTGCCCCCCCCCCGAGTCTCAGCCCCTCCTGCCCCCCCCGAGTCTCAGTCCCTCCTGCCCCCCCCCCGAGTCTCAGTCCCTCCTGCCCCCCCCCCGAGTCTCAGCCCCTCCTGCCCCCCCCCGAGTCTCAGCCCCTCCTGCCCCCCCCAGTCTCAGCCCCTCCTGCCCCCCCCCGAGTCTCAGCCCCTCCTGCCCCCCCCCGAGTCTCAGTCCCTCCTGTCCACCCCGCCCCGAGTCTCAGTCCCTCCTGTCCACCCCGCCCTGAGTCTCAGCCCCTCCTGCCCCCCCCCGAGTCTCAGTCCCTCCTGTCCACCCCGCCCTGAGTCTCAGTCCCTCCTGCCCCCCCCCTGAGTCTCAGTCCCTCCTGCCCCCCCCCGAGTCTCAGTCCCTCCTGTCCACCCCGCCCTGAGTCTCAGTCCCTCCTGCCCCCCCCCTGAGTCTCAGTCCCTCCTGCCCCCCCCCGAGTCTCAGCCCCTCCTGCCCCCCCCCCCGAGTCTCAGTCCCTCCTGCCCCCCCCTGAGTCTCAGTCCCTCCTGCCCCCCCCCGAGTCTCAGCCCCTCCTGCCCCCCCCCCCGAGTCTCAGTCCCTCCTGCCCCCCCCCTGAGTCTCAGTCCCTCCTGACCCCCCCCGAGTCTCAGCCCCTCCTGCCCCCCCCCCCGAGTCTCAGTCCCTCCTGCCCCCCCCCTGAGTCTCAGTCCCTCCTGCCCCCCCCCGAGTCTCAGTCCCTCCTGTCCACCCCGCCCTGAGTCTCAGTCCCTCCTGTCCATCCCGCCCTGAGTCTCAGCCCCTCCTGCCCCCCCCCGAGTCTCAGTCCCTCCTGTCCACCCCGCCCTGAGTCTCAGTCCCTCCTGCCCCCCCCCTGAGTCTCAGTCCCTCCTGCCCCCCCCCGAGTCTCAGCCCCTCCTGCCCCCCCCCCCGAGTCTCAGTCCCTCCTGCCCCCCCCTGAGTCTCAGTCCCTCCTGCCCCCCCCCGAGTCTCAGCCCCTCCTGCCCCCCCCCCCGAGTCTCAGTCCCTCCTGCCCCCCCCCCTGAGTCTCAGTCCCTCCTGACCCCCCCCGAGTCTCAGCCCCTCCTGCCCCCCCCCCCGAGTCTCAGTCCCTCCTGGCCCCCGTCTGTCCGTGCGGCCTCCCTGCCTGCGGCCCCTCGCGGTCCTGCCCGGGCACCTCCCTGCGCCCTGCAGCCATAGGCACCCCCAGGGCTGCCCTCAGGTACTTGGCTCTGCCTGTTTGGCGCTGCCAGCCTGCATCCAGGGCCTGTGAGCTGTGCCAGCCCTTAGGCTCCTTGCTGCCTTTCCTCCTTAGGTATTAATAACAGAAACAGTAAAAGGGGGCGTCCGCTCTGGTTCTCACCGCAGCCTCCAGCCCCGCAACACAGCGACCTCGCCGCTGAGCCTGAGACCCAGGGCGGGAAACCCGCGCGTCCGAAGCCCCGCCGCCTCCCGGGGCGCCCCCTGGCGGGGGGCGGGGGGCACGGCAGGTGCCAGGGCCCCGGGAGGAGGGGGTGCGCCAGGGCTGCGGCCCGCAGGGGGCGGAGCGCGGTCCCGCGCGAAAGGCGGCCTCCTGGGAGCTGCGGGCGCGGCCGCGGGGACCGACCCGGAGGCACCCTGGGGAGACGGCACTAGGCGCCCTGGGTCTCTGCGCCAGGTGAGGGCGGCCTCCGGGCGGGAGGCGCGGGCGGCCTGGGCTCTGCGTCCCGCGCCCCCGGCACCAGCACGCGTGGATGGAGGGGCCGGACCTTCACGGCACCGCGCGGGGAGCCGGGCGCAGCCTCCCCTGGGAGGAAAGGGCGCGGTCAGTCCCCGGGACGCTCGGGCTCGCGCCCCCGCTCCCGGTCCCCCGGAGCGCAGGGCGTCCACAGGGCGTCTCCCTCCAGGGGCCTCTCTCCCCCCGCGCCCCCCTCTCGCCGTCCCCCGGAGCTCAGGGCGTCCACAGGGCGTCTCCCTCCAGCGGCCTCTCTCTCCCTGCGCCCCTTCTCGCCGTCCCCCCGGAGCGCACGGCGTCCACAGGGCGTCTCCCTCCAGGGGCCTCTCTCTCCCTGCGCCCCCTCTCGCCGTCCCCCCGGAGCGCACGGCGTCCACAGGGCGTCTCCCTCCAGGGGCCTCTCTCTCCCTGCGCCCCCGCTCTCCGTCCTCCGGGAGCGCACGGCGTCCACAGGGCGTCTCCCTCCAGGGGCCTCTCTCTCCCCGCGCCCCCTCTCCCCGTCCCCCGGAGCGCACGGCGTCCACAGGGCGTCTCCCCCCAGGGGCCTCTCTCTCCGCGCGCCCCCGCTCCCCGTCCCCCGGAGCGCACGGCGTCCACAGGGCGTCTCCCCCCAGGGGCCTCTCTCTCCCTGCGCCCCCGCTCCCCGTCCCCCGGAGCGCCCGGCGTCCACAGGGCGTCTCCCTCCAGGGGCCTCTCTCTCCGCGCGCCCCCCGCTCCCCGTCCCCCGGAGCGCACGGCGTCCACAGGGCGTCTCCCTCCAGGGGCCTCTCTCTCCGCGCGCCCTGCCGGCGCCCGGGGGTCAGGCTCACTCCTGCAAACGAAGCCGGAGGCTCGCGCCACCAAGTAGTCCGATGCACTCAAAAAATAGAAATAACTAGAAACCATCCGGAGACAAGGGCTCAGGGGTCCTGATTTCCTCCCACCCGTGTGTCCAGACTACGCTCCGCGTCCGGAGAGAAGGGGAGACGACCCCGCCGACCCCCGCCGTGCAGGGCGGCGGCCGCGGACTGGGGGTGCGGCGAGGACAGCGTGCTGGGTGCGGCACCCCCAGACACCCGGACGGGCTGCGGGGGAGCATGTGCTCTGTGTCCCATGACAGGAAACAACCAGCCCTCCTACGGGAATGCCCTTCATTTACCAGAACCGGTAGGCGGGCCTGAGTAAGAAACGTGGCTCTGCCCGGCACTCGCCACGCGTGGGACAGTAGCTCATTTCACCCTCGCACCAAGCTCTGCGACCTGGGTGGTTAAGTTAGGTTACCTCCGATTTTATAGATGAAGACGCTGAGGTCTGGGTGGTTACCACGAAACAAGCGACAGAGATAGAAATCAGACCTCAATCTGCGTGAGCCTGGGGCTCGTCTCACCGCATCTCTGCCTCAGTGACTGTTTTAACTGCCCTGCCAGGGGGTCAATATGAAACACCTCATATTAATTTCAACAAACCTCATCTCAAGCGAGTTCCTACTGATGTTGGTGGAAGCTCTGTACTGAACCATATGGGAAGACTGACCTTGGAGTAAAATCAGAAAACTCTTTTTATTAAAAACCACAGCTTTTCATGGGCTCTTTCTTCATAAACAGATAAACACTATTGGAAACGAAAAAACAAACACCCTAAGCAAAAGGAGATCTGTGCAACTAAGGTGATGACGATGATGATGATGATGATGTTGAAATGAAGACAGGTCAGCACAAGGTACTGAGCGTGAACTCTATAAACACTTCTTAGATCTATATTGGGCTCTGGACTGAGTAGGAAGAAAGCAACCTGCCCCGAAGACAATAAACCTTGTCATAAATTCAAGTCAAGTGAAAAACAGCAATAAGGATTTGGAGAATTCAAGGAAAACTGCAGAAACAAAACAAAATTCCCTTTCACGCCCATGGATTATGAAGAATGAAATGGGGAGAGAGTCAGGAGGTCTGAAGCATGTGGATGGTCCTGGGTCAGGGTTGAAAGCAGGAAACAAATGTGGTGGGAAGGAGAGTGCTGTTTGTGGCTGGGCTGGTCAGGGCATCCCTTCCGCTCTGGACCCCACCTCACGCAAAACGGAGGACACAATGGAGCAACCAGAGGAAAGAAGAGCATGGCAGTCACATCCTGAGGAACCTGGAAAACTGGACATGTTTAGGCCAATATAGAAAAACTCTGCATAGGAAATGGTTACTGTCTTCTAATATCCAAAGGGCTCTCAAGTAGAAAAAAGGTGAGATTTGCTCCGCTGAGCTCAGCATGGAGTACAATGGAATCAATAGGGAGAAGTTTCAAAGAAGATGCTTTTTGACTCACTAAGAAGAAAAACATTCTAGTTCAGTCCAAAATTGGACTGTCTGGAGGAGGTTAGAAGGGCTCTGCCGTCAGCAGTTTTTTGGTCAAGGAGAAGGCCCAAGCAGGAAGACCTACTGGACTGAAGTAACCCTTGGGGACACCTCCAGCTCTGAGAGCATTTGGGTCTATAAATAACCTGAGATCCAAAGGAGAAAATGAACAAAAGAAACATGTGAAACCCTCCCACGGAACATGTAACTCCTATCGATAGATCTCATGGTCCAGTATGTTCAATGACCACTAAATCCAAAGTATGTCTGCTTCCCCATCCTCTCTCTCCCTCAGACAGAATTATTTGCTTTACTCTCTCAGATAATTCTAATATTTAAGCACATCCAAGGTGGGGCAAATTCCCTTTAGTATAATGAAAAACAAAGAAAAATGAAAAACTCCTACACTCTGATTAGTTTAAAGAGAATTTCAGGTTTTAAAAGAGATGTGTAGAAGCCATCCCATCAAACACCCTCACCACTCATGTCTGAATACCTGGCGTATCTCCCTAATTTCTGTTTGAATGCTGCTTTCAAAGCTAATTTCATTGTAGACCATTTTAATGGAGAAAGAAACAAAATATACACATACATATTGCATCAGCAAGGCATGGAAACAAAAGGAAAGAAAAATGGTACCTTGGTAGGCACTATGTCAGAGTTTGAAGACAGAACTTAAAATTAATCAGGATTTTTAAAAGTTAGAATTAAGTAAGTTTTTAAAAATACCACCTGTACTTTGGCCACTACTTATGACACATGGAACTGGTAAAAAGTATAAGTGAAATTGCTATGCTATCTTTTGCATTTATATGCAAGCATTACATTTACAGTTGGGAAGATAAAGAAATAGCAGCAGGATAAATAAAAAATCTGAAGACTGCTAATAAAGAAGAAAGAAACACTATGGTGCTTTGAGAAGTGCTGGCATGTGGTGTGTGTTTGTGACTGCTTACGTAACATGAACGGGGTAGATGTGTAAAAATAAGTGGAAAGCTGGCAAGGGTAAAAGATGAGAGAAATAGAACATTAAAGAATTAACCTCTGGACAGGCTTTCAGTAAAGATGGCAGTGTAGGCAAAAGTGGTACTGGCATCCTCACACAACCTCAAAATTACAACTAAGCTACAGAACAACCATCGAGAACTGCCTGAAATCTAGCTGAATAGAAGTCCTATAACTAAGAATAGACTGAAGAAACCACATCAAGACTGGTAGGAGGGGTGGAGATGCAGAACTGGCTGGTTTCATACCCATGTGTGATGGATAAAAATTGGGAGGAATATCTCTGCTGCAAAGGTCCCTCCTGAGGAGTGAGGGATCCCAGCCTTATACCAGTGCCCCAAGCTCGGGGTTCCAGTGCTAGGAATAGAAATCTCCAAGTTTCTGGCTGTGAAAACCAGTGGGGATTGTGGCTAAGTGAGACACAGGGCTGCTGGAGTCCCAGGAGTTCCTTTTATGTAGTCCGAGCATGGACTTACTCAATAATGGACTTATTCAATGATGGACTTACTCTGAGCTTCAGGGCTGGGGCAACAGCTCCAAGGGACATATGGGGAGGAACTGAATTGTCTGGCTTTGGGGCAAGGACTGGAGGAGTAGTTTTCTAACAAAAGTGCTGGCAGAAGCCATTGTTCCTTTATTGAGCCCTTCACCTGTAGGCCCAGGTGGGTGCCATATCAGAGCCTCCATAAACCTAATACTGTTTGCCCTGCCCTGGTGATTCCCTGAGATCCCACCCCACCCAACTTACTGGCCCACCCAAGCTGCTTCCAGTGGCTTTTGATACAAATGGCCTGTCTTGGCTCATGTTGTGAACTTTCCTAAATGCTTTCAAAGGTTTACAAACCTCAAACAGAATCTGGCCTCTGTGTGCCCCAGGTCACTTAGTTCGTATTATGGCCTCTCCTGTGCACCTCAAAGCTGAGCATAAGTACCAGTCATCCACAGATCACTCTGTAGCTCATACCAGGTGTCTTCAGGCAGGTCACATGGGGCAACTGAACTTGGCTTATACCTCTTGGGAGGCCCCAGAGCCAGTGTACCTGGTGACCAACTTCAGACCACAATGGAGCACCACCCAATTACCTACATAAGTGATGTGCTTAAGAGAACTTGACCTACACCAGAGCCCAGCTAAGTGAGTTCTGCTCCATGGGATCAGGGGTGAGCCTCCCCCCCCTCCCCCAAGCAGATCCTCCACTATAGTCACAGAGAGTCTTCATAGCCTGTAGGTCAGTCCCTCGCACTGATGTGCTAACAGCAAGCAAGGCTCAATTTCAATAGGAGGATGCACACAGCCCACATGAGGGGTGTAGTACACTTGCAGAGCTCAGCTCAAGTGACCAGGGATCCTGTGCCACTGGGCTCTACAGGATACCTACTACATAAGGCTATAATAACAAGACTAGAAGACAAAGCAGATCTACCAAATACGTAGAAACAAACACAAAGAGACAGCAAAAATGGGGAGACAAAGAAACATGTCGCAAATGAATGAGAGGGAAAATCTCTAGAAATAGAACTAAATAAAATAAAGGCAAGCAAACTACCAGATACAGAGTTTAAAACAATGGTTATAAGGATGCTCAAGGAACTTAGTGAGAATTTCAAAAGCATAAAAGGACATAGAAACCATAAAAAAACCAATAATCCAATAATTGAAATGAAGAATGCACTAGTAGATATCATCCACAAATTAGATGAAGCAGAAGATCAAATCAATAATTTGTAATACAAGATAGCAAAAAACACCCAATTAGAGCAGCAAAAAATAAATGAAAATTAGGATAGTTTAAGGGACTTATGGGACAACACTAAGTGCAAAACATCTGCAACATAGAGGTAAAAGAGAAAGAACGAGAACAAAAGATTGATTACCTATCGGGATAAATAATGATGGAAAACTTCTCTCGCCTGGAAAAAGAAAAAGCCACACACATCCAGGAAACACAGATAGTCCCAAACAAAATGAACCAAAAGAGCCCACACCAAGACACATCATAATTAAAATGGCAAAGGTTAAAAACAAAGAGAGACTCTTCAAAACAGCAAGAGAAAAGCAATTAGTTAGCTACAAGGGAGCTCCCATAAGACTGTCAGATGATTTCTCAACAGAAAATTTGCAGGCCAGAAGAGATTGACACAAAATATTCAAAGTGATGAAAAGCAAGGACCTAAAACCAAATTACTCTACCCAGCAAAGCTGTAATTTAGACTCAAAAGACAGATAAAGAGGTTTCCAGACAAAAATCTAAAGGAGTTCATCACCACCAAACAAATATTATATGAAATGTTAGAAGACAGTCTTGAAGAAGATGTTAGAAGAATAAGAAAGGTCTAGGTACAGTTGGCTTTCTCTGTGCTGGAGCATGGGTCAGCTTCCAGGACTCTCTCTGCATTTGAATGGAAAATTTCTCAATTAAGATTTCTCATCTGAAGCAGAATAAAAGAAAATAAGAGATTCCAAGAGAGCAGCAGATTAAGTGGAAGCTACACTGACATTCTCCCAGGACCAAACTGGAATTACAACTAAAACACAGAAAAATCATCCTGAACACCCAATTGAAGACTAGCTGGAGAACACCCTTATAACCAAGGACATAAAGAGGAGACAACATAGAGACTGATAGGAAGTGCAGGAGCTCGAGAGGTCTGGCTGGGCTTGCACAGACAACAGCTGAAGTTCTGGAGGAATATCTCAGCTAAGGGGCAGTTCCTGGTGAGAAGTCTGGGATCTAAACCCAAAGCTTGACTCCCCAGCCAAGAGTAACAAACTGGGAAAGGTGCCCATATAACATCTGGCTGTGAAAAGCACCGCCAGGCAGGCAGAGACAGCTAGAAACACAGGCACCCATTTAAAGGGCCAAGGAACTAAAATTTGTTTACAGCCACTCACCTTGGGCTCTCACAAAGGGAGGACAGAGTGGATTAAAGCTGCATGAGGAGAGCCTGGTGTTGGTGGCCCTGAGGAGAGAGCTGAGAGGACAGCTGCCAGGATCCCTGGACTGAGTCATTCCCCCATGCCACAGCTCTCTCAGGCAGAGTTTCCCATTAAAGTAGCTTTAACCTGGGGTGGAAGAAATTGACCTACCCATTGGAAACCCTCTTGCTTGACCTGGTAGAGTTTATACCCTGCTGAGGTTCTACAGCTTATTAATTGACTAAGACTAACAAATCAGAGGTAGATCTCTGAGAGCTTTGATTCTTTACCAGACCTGCTCCTGAGCCCAGGGATAGAAAAAAACAGACCGTAGTGTGCAGTTTTGTCCTTTCTATACATACACAGACCCATCAGAGGGAACAACAAGCTGTGGGTCACTTATAACTCAAAACAGGGTACTGAGGCCAGTTACAGGCAACATCTGACAATTTCCTGCACCAGAGACTCTCTGAAGAGGCCCTAAACAAATAAACCCAGTGGCCACTTCAGACACTGACAGAGCACGATCCAATAAGCTACATAAGCAGTATATCCACAGAGAAATATTGGCAGGCTCCAAAACCTGCTGAGGTGAATTTGTTTCATGTGATCAGCAACTATACAGCAGCCTGCTGTGTTGGAGGTTGAGTCTCACTGTCAACAAGCCTGAGGATTCAGCACATGCATAAATGAGCAAATAACAATCAA
The DNA here is from genome assembly GCF_054644295.1 of Miniopterus natalensis. Taxonomy (NCBI): domain Eukaryota; kingdom Metazoa; phylum Chordata; class Mammalia; order Chiroptera; family Miniopteridae; genus Miniopterus; species Miniopterus natalensis. The sequence continues at coordinate 1,903,632 of NC_142100.1, forward strand.
GACTCAATTACAACAGGAGGGCCCGCACAAATGCACGAGGGACACTATTAGAGCACCCAGCTCTGGTGATCAGGGAGACTGTGCCACTGGGTCCCACAGATAATCTACTACATAAAACCACCTTACAAAAGCTGGGTGTCATAGCAGACCTATCTAATATATTGAAACAGACCCAAACAGGCAGTTAAAATGGGAAGACAAAGAAACAAGTGAAGAATGAGAGAATTCTTAAGAAGAGCTAAATGAATAGAGATAAGCAGTTTATCAGATATGGAGTTCAGAGTAATGATTATAATGATGCTCAACACCATGAAAAAGATAAAGAAACTATGAAAACAACCAGTCAGAAATGAAGAATGACAGAACATAAATAAAGAATACACTGGAAGGAATAAATTGCAGATTGGAGGGAGCCAAGTATCAGATTAGTGAATTAGAGGATAGGGTAGGAAAAAAATCATACAATCAGAGATCCAAAAAGAAAAACAATTAAAAAACAGGAGGAGAGTTTAAGGGAGCTGTGGGGTAATAACAATATCTGCATTATAAGAGTTAAAGAAGGAGAAGAAAGTGAGCAAGGCTTAGAGAATGTGTTTAAAGAAATAATGCAGAAAACTTCCTTAGCGTGGTCAAGGAAAAAAATCACTCAAGTTAAGGAAGCGCAGAGAGTCCCAAGCAAGAAGAATCCAAAGAGGCCCACACCCAGATACATCATATTAAAATGCCAAAAATTAAAGACAAAGAGAGATTATTAAAACAGCAAAGGAAAAGCAATTTGTTAGCTACAAAGGAGAGCCCTAAAGACTGTCAGCAGATTTCTCAACAGAAACTTTACAGGTCAGAAGGGAAATGGATAAAATATTCAAGGTAATGAAAAGCAAGGATCTGAAACCAAAAATACTTTATTCAGCAAAACTACCATTCAAAATATTTGGTGAAATAGAGAGCTACCCTGACCAAAAAAAAAAAAAAAAAGATAAAGGAGTTTATCACCACCAAACCAGCATTGCAAGAAATGTTAAAGGGACTGCTGTAATAATAATAATAATAAGAAGAAGAAATAGAGAAACATAGGCATAAAGAATTAAAATAGCAATAAATAAGTACCTATCAATAATAACCTGAGATGTAAATGGGTTAAATGCTACAATAAAAAAATAGGATAGCTGACTGGATAAAAATACATGACCCATATATGCTGTCTACAAGAGACCTACCTCATAACAAAAGACTCACACAAAATGAAAGTGAAGGCATGGAAAATAATTTTCCATGCAAATGAAAACGACAAAAAAGCAGATGTAGCAATACCCACACCTGACAAAATAGACTTCAAAGAAAAGGCCATAACAAGAGACACGAGAGAGAGAAGGTCACTACATAATACTAAAGTGTTCAATCCAGCAAGAAGATACAACCCTGGCACCCAATATAGAAGCACCTAAGTATATTCTTTTAAAAAAACACAAAACACTTCTGGAGGACTTTAAAGGAGAGATTCACAGCCATATAATCATAGTAGGGGACTTCAACACCCCACTGACTTCACTGGATAGGTCTTCCAGACAAAAAATTAATAAGGAAACTGACCCTAAATGGCACATCAAATCAGATGTATTTAATTGACTTTTACAGAATATTCCACCCCAAAGCTGCAAAATATACATTCTTCTCAAGTGCACATGGGCCATTCTCAAAGGGAAACCACATGTAAGGAAACAAAATAAGTTTCTATATTTTCAAGAAGATTGAAATCATATCAAGCATCTTCTCAGATCACAATGGCATGAAACTAGAAATCAACTACAATAAAAATACTTAAAAACATTTAAACACATGGAGGCTAAATAGTATGTCATTAAACAATGAATGTATTACCAATGAGATCAAGGAAGAAATTAAAAATTTCCTGGAAACAAATGAAACTTAACACACAACAAACCTAAGACTAGGTGACACAGCAAAAGCAGTCCTGAAAGGGAAGTTCATAGCACTACACACTTATGTCAAAAAACAAGAAAATTTTCTAATAAAGTATCTAACCCTACAACTTACAGAATTAGAAAGAAAACAACAAGAAAAGCCTAAAATAAGTAGAAGGAAGGAAATAATAAACATCAGAGTGGAAGTAAATGACATAGAGACTAAAAAAAAAAAAAAAAATACAAAAGATCAATAAGCATGGACATAAAGTATAGCAATTGTCAGAAATAATAATAATATAATGTCAATGAAACCAAGAGCTGATTCTTCAAAAAAGATAAACAAGATTAATGAACCTTTAGCCAGACTCATCAAGAAATAGAGCGGACCCAAATAGAATCAGAAATGAAAGAGGTGAAGTAACACCACCACAAATACAAAGGACTGTAAGAAAATATCATAAACAACTATATGCCAAAAAATTGCACAACGTGGGCAAAATGGACAAATTTCTAGAAACACACAATCTTCCAAAACTGATTCAGGAAGAATCATAAAATCTGATTGGAGGAATAACAACTAATAAAATTTGAGCAGTAATAAAAAACTCCCAGCAAACAAAAGCCCTGGACCAGACGGCCTCACAGAGGAGTTTTACTAAATATTCAAAGAACACCTACCCTGCTCAAACTATTACAAAAAATTAAAGAGGAAGAAAGACTTTCAAGTGTTTTTTATGAGGCTAGCATTATTCTAATTCCAAAATCAGATAAAAACAATACAAAGATAGAAAATTAAAGGCCAATATCCTTGATGACCATAGGTGCCAAAATCCTCAACAGAATTACCAAATCAGATCAAGCAATATATTAAAAAGGTTATTCATCAAGACCAAATGGAATTTATGCCAGGGATGCAAGACTGGTATAATACTTGCAAATCAATAAAGGTAATACATCACATAAACAAAATGAAAAATAAAAATCATATGACCACCCAGCCAGCAAGGATCAGTGGTTGAGTGTCAACCCATGAATCAGGAAATCATGCTTCGATTCCTGGTCAAGGCATATTCCAGGGTTGTGGGCTCAATCCCTGGTAGGGGTGTGTAAGAGGCAGCTGATCAATGATTCTCTCTCATCCTGATGTTTCTATCTCTCTCTCCCTCTCTATATCTCTCTCTGAAATATATAAAAATATATTGTTAAAAAATCATATGACCATTATCAATAGATGCAGGAAAAGCTTCAACAAAATCCAGAACCCATTTTTTATAAAAACTCCAGAAAAGTATGAATAGAGGGAATCATACCTCAACATAATAAAGGCCATATATGACAAACCCAGAGCAAACATCAAACTCAGTGGGCAAAAACTAAAAGTATTTCCCTTAAGAACAGGAACAAGATAGGGTTGTCCAATTTCACCACTCTTATTCAACATAGTACAAAAAGTCTTAGCCACAGTGATCAGACAAGTAGAAAATATAAAAGGCACACAAATTAGAACCGAGGAAGTAAAACTGTTATTATTTGCAGATGACATGATATTGTACATAGAAACCCTAAGGAGTCCACCAAAAAATTACTAGAGTTAATAAATAAATTCTGCAAAGTAACAGGATACAAAATTAACACCCAGGAATCGAAGGCACTTCTATACACCAATAATGAACACTCAGAAAGAGAAACTAAAAAACAACCTCATTTACCATTGCAACAACAACAAAAAATAAGGTACCTAGGAATAAACTTAACCAACAAGGTAAGAGACCTGTACTTGGAAATCTACAGGACATTGAAAAAATAAATAGAGGAAGCTACAAACAAATGGAAGAATATACCATGTTCATGGATAGGAAGAATTAACATCATTAAAACTTCCATACTACCCAAAGCAATATAGAGATTCAACCCAATTCCTATTAAAATACCAATGGCATATTTCACAGATGTAGAACAAGTACTTCAAAAATTTGTATGAAACCAAAAAAGACCCCAAATAGCCTAGCCGCAGCAATCTGGAGAAAGAACAAAGTTGGAGGGATCACAATACTGAACGTCAAATTATACTTTAATGCCATTGTAATCAAAACAGCCTGGTACTGGCACAAGTACAGGCCTATAGATCAATGGAACAGAACAGAGACCCCAGAAATCAACCCAAGCCATTACACTCAATTAATATTTAACAAAGGAGGCAAGAACATACAATGGAGTGAAGACAGCCTCTTCAATAAATGGTGTTGGAAAAATTGAAGATGTACATAAAAAAAAAAAAAAGAAACTAGACCACCAACTTACACCATAGACAAGCAAGAATAAACTCGAAATAAATAAAAATATTTAAATGTAACTCTTGAAACCATAAAAATCCTAGAAGAAATCATAAGAAGCAAAATCTCAGACATCTGTCTTAGCAATAAATTTGCTGGTACATCTTTAGGGCAAGAGGAATGAAGAAAATAAACAAATGGAACTGCATCAAAATAAAAAGCTTCTTCACATCAAAAGAAACTGTCAACAAAATTCAAAGAGATCCCACTGTATGGGTTAATTTCCAAAATATATAAATACTTCCTACAACTTAACAAAAGGAAGACAAGCAATCCAATTAAAAACTGGGCAAAGGTCCTAAATAGATACTTCTCCAAAGAGGATATACAGATGGCCAAGAACCATATGAAAAAATGCTCAATGTCACTAATCATCAGAGATGCAAATTAAAACCACAATGAGGTATCATTTCACACTTGTCAGAATGGCTCCATCAACAAATCAATGAACTACAAGTGCTGGCAAGGATGTGGAGAAAAGGGGAGCCTGGTACACTGATGGTGGGAATGCAAACTGGTGCAGCCACTATGGAAAATAGTATGGAGGTTCCTTTAAAAATTAAAAATGACTCTGCCATTTGACCCAGTGATCCCACTTCCATGTATAGATCCTAAGAATCCTGAAACACCAACCAGAAAGAATTTATGCACCCCTATGTTCCTAGCAGTGCTATTTACAATAGCTAAGATCTGGAAACAGCCCAAGTTCTGTTTCAGTAGATGAGTAGCTAAAAAAGCTGTGGTAGTTTACCCAATGGAATATTATGATGCTGTTAAAAAGAAGGATCTCGTCCCCTTTGAGACAGCATGGATCAACCTGGAGAGTATTATGCTAAGCAAAATAAGCCAGTCAGAGAAAGACAAGTATCACATGATCTCACTTATATGTGGAATCTAATGAACACAATAAACTGATGAACAAAATAGATTCAGAGACATGGAAGCAGGCAAAAGGCTGACAAATCTCAAAGGGAAGGGGCGGGGGAGAGATGAACCAAAAAACTTATACACATATATTCATAACTCTTGGACACAGACAATTGTGCTGTGAAGGGCTGGGGAAGGGGTGGGAGCATGGCGGAGGAATAAATGGGAGAAAAAAGAGGACATCTATAATACTTTCATCAATAAAGATTTTAAAAAGGGGAAAAAATAAAAATATTAATAAAAATGGAAATAAATGCATTTCTTTTAACAGTTACCTTAAATGCAAATGAATTAAATGCTCAAATCAGAAGACATACAGTGACTGAATGGAATACAAAATAAGACATATGCTGTCTACACGAGACACTTTAGATGGAAAGATGTACATGGACCAAAAGTAAAGGGATGGAAGAGATATTTCATGAAAATGGAAATAAAACAGAACAAAAAGTTGGGGTAGCAATACTTACACCAGACAAAATAGACTTTAAAACAAATATGAAGAAGGACCCAGCAATTCCACTTCTCAGTGTTTATCAAAAGAAGCCCAAAATACTAAATTGAAAAGACATATGCATCCATATGTTCACTGTAGCCTTATTTACAGTTGCCAAGTTATTGAAGTAACTTAAGTGTCTGTCATAGATGAATGGATAAAGAAGAAGTGGTGCATATATATAATGGAGTAGGATTCAGTCATTAAAAAAAAAAATGCCATCTGCAGCAACATGGGTGGACATAGAGTGTACTTTGCTGAATGGAATAAATCAGACAGGGAAAGACAAATGCCATTATGATTTCACTTACATGTGAAATCTCAAAAACAAAATAAACAGACAAGCATAATAGAAACAGAGGGGGCACTGGAAGGATGGGTGAAAAAGGTGAAGGGATGAAGAAGTATAAATTGGTAGTTACAAAATTGTCATGGGGATGTAAAGTACAGCATAGAGAATATAGTCAATAATATTGTAATACCTATGGATGGTGCCAGGTGGGTATTCGTTTTATTGGGATGATGACTTTGTAAGTTACATATATATGTCTAATTACTGGGTTATACACCTGAAATTAATAAAATATTGTACCTCAATTGTAATTGAAAAATAAAAAATTATTTTGGGGTCTCTGTGCTTCATGGACATGTATGCCTATTTTCTTCAACAGGTTAGAAAAGTTTTCTTTTTTTGAAATAGGATTTCAATTTCTTGTGCTCTCTCTTCTCCTTCTGGTATGTCCATGATCCTAATGTTGGTATGCTTGAAGTTTTTCCAGAGAATCCTCATTTGTTTTGAATTCTTTTTTTCCCCCTCTCCTGATTGGGTGTTTTCTACTTCCTTATCTTTTAAATTGCTGAATTTACCTTCTGCTTCACCTACTGTACAGTTGGTTCCCTGTAAAGTATTTTTTTAAATCCTCCCCTGAGGATATGTTTCTTTTTTAAAAATTGATTATTGAGGAAGAAGGAGAGGGAGAGAAACAATGATGTGAGAAGCATCGATCCATTGCCTCCAATACTTGCCCTGACTGAGGATTGGACCCACAACCTAATTATGTGCCGTGACAGGGAATCAAACCCACAAACTTTTGGTGCACAGAACAATGCTCCAAACAACTGAGTCACACAGGTAATGCTGTAATGTAATCTTTATTTCAGTTAGTGTATTCTCCATTTCTGACTGGTCCTTTTTTTTATGGTTTCCATGTCCTTTTTTATGTTGTTGAAGTTCTCACTAAGTTTCTTGAACATCATTATAAACATTGTTTTGAACTCTGTATCTGGTAGTTTGCTTGCCTCCATTTCCTTAGTTCCTTTTTTAGTGATTTCTCCTGTTCTTTTATTTGGGACTTCTTTCTTTGTCTTCTCATTTTGGCTGCTACCCTTTGTTTCTATCTATTAGGCAGAGGTGCTACATCTCCCAGTCTTGTTAGAGTGGCCTTAAGTAGTAGGTGGCCCATAGAGCTCAGTGGCTCAGCCTCCCCATTCCACTTGAGTCTTGTGTGCCCTCTGTGTGTGCTGTGTGCACCCTCCTGTTGCAGTGGAGACTGATTGCTTTGGCACATCGCTGGGGGAAACTGACCTCCAGGTCAATCGACTATGAGGACCAGCTGCAACTACAGTGAAGATGTTTCTGTGTAGGGATGACCCCACAGAGCAGGACTTACTTCAGTGGCACTTTGGTGCTCACCAAGTCTGCTCAATGGGTGCATTTCTTGTGGAGGCTGTTGCATTGTAATCTGACATGGTCTGAAGCTGTCCACTGAAGCTGAGACTCCTGTGCCTATACTGTAATCTTTAATATTCAAGTCCAATAAGATGCCATCTTCACTGCCTTTCCCAGTACCTACTGCGCTGGCTTTGGGGCCTCCCAGCAGGTGCTGAACAAGATCAGCCACTGCCTATTACCTGCCTGGGACCACCTTGCTTTAGCTACAGAGTGATTTGCAGATGGCTGCTACTTGTGCTGGGTTTGGGGGTTCCAGGGAGAGGCAAAGCTGTGAACCAAGGCTGGTTGCCACTGTCAGGCATGGCCACTTAGCAAGAGGTTTATGGCATGAAGAGGCCAGCTGCTGCTTATTTGAGAGAGTTTAGGAAAGTACAAAGCATGAGCCAGGAGAGGCCATTTAAATGTAACAGACACTGGAAATAGCTTGGATGGGCTGACAATTTGGGTGGGAAACCAAATGGGGTTGTAAAAAGAATAAAATTCCCTGTCTTTAATTAAGAATACAGCTGGACCCTCAGGAGGTGCTCATCTTCAGGGGATTTCATAGGTCCCTGGCCAGAGATTAACCTGGATCATAGAAAGAGGAAGCTTTTGGGCCTTCCTTTAAAAAATATCTTTAGTCATATGGGCTTTGATTATTGAAAGAATATTCTTTCTTGTCCTGGAGTGAGCTATAAAAGAATATAGAAGCAACCAAAGTGTCCTTTGATAGGTAACTGGAAAGATGTGGTACATGTGTACAGTGGAATATTACTCATCCATAGGGAAAGGTGAAATCCTGCCATTTGTGACAACATGGACACATCTTGAGAATATCGTGCTAAGTGAAATAAGTCAGATGGGAAAAGTCTAGAACCATGATTTCACTCATACGGAATATAAAACTGAAAACAACAAGCAAGCAAAGAAACAAAAACTCGTAGACAAACGCAACAGCATGGTGGTCACCCGACAGAAAGGGGGTGGGGGAGGTAGGAAGGGTTGAGGGTGGGCAGACATGTGGTGGTGGAGGAAACTTGACTTGGGTGGTGAAAACAAAATGCAACATACAGGTGATGTTTTATAGAACTGTACACTTGAAACCCATCTAACTTTATTAACCAATGTCACCCAAATAAATTTAAAATTTAAAATAAAAAACAGACTGGCAAAAAAAAAAAGTGTGCTGCCAGGCTATCCTCCTAGAGGCCCTCAGTGGGACATCAGTGAGACCCCTGTGCTATACTGTAATCTTTAATATTCACGTCCAATAAGATGCCATCTTCACTGCCTCTCCCAGTACCTACTGCCTTCAGGTGGCATGGCAGCAATTAACACAGAATTTAATTGCAAGTTACTTCTCATTTCATTGTTAAAGCCGAGCATATATGATATCAGAGGCCTTTGATTTTTTTTTTTTTAAATATACCTTTATTGATTTCAGAGAGAGGAAAGGAGAGGGAGAGAGAGAGATAGAAACATCAATGATGAGAGAGTCATTGATCGGCTGCCTCCTGCATGCCCCCGACTGGGGATCAAGCCCGCAACCCGGGCATGTGCCCTGACCGGGAATCGAACCCCGATCGCCCGGATCCTAGGTCGACGCTCAACTGCTGAGCCACGCCCGGCCGGGCCCTTTGATTTCTGAGAAGGGAGATGGTGACTAGAAGAATGAGGATAGGAAGTAATTAAAAGCACTAAAAGTTATCCAGGGTTATGCAGGATATTTTCATGGCACTTTCTCTTAACTTTCTTCCTCTCAATTCTTTGTCAATTTTCCCCCAGTTCTATATGCAGAGAGCCCGCTAACTAAAAGCAATCGAATTATTAGATGTTATCACCAATAAGACTGGGGGCCGAGCAGTGGCAAAGGAATCCATTCAAAGGCATCCCCCCCAGTGAAGTGCAAACATGTGTCCACCATCCTCTTGCCATAATGGTAGGTAAACGGGGGTAGGTCGATACAGCTCATAGACCGCTGTTGTTCCCTCCTTGTTTTTCAGCAAGAAAAGTGAAGAAAGTCCAGTTACTCCCACTGGCTATTGGACAAATGCCCAATCTGATAGCACAGTTAATTTTTCCCACACCCATGCCCCTCCTTCCTAGCTGCTTAGTTGCCAAGCTCCGTCCATTTTTTCTGCATTTATTTCTTCAGCTAATCCCTTTCTTTCATTCCTACTGCTGAAGTTGCCTTTTTTTTTCTTTTTTTGCAAGACTTTTGCTGCACCTTCCCATTTGGCTTTCCTGTACTAATATGCACCCACCATCATCCTTTTCACATGTGACTTTTCGTTTACTACTCCTGATTCGTGCCTCCAATCATGTCACTCTTCCGTTCAAAACTCTTGTTGATACTCGACTGCCTACTATTCACAGCCCAAACATAGTGATTCTGCATTGCCTACCAACCAAAGTACAGCAAATAAATGGACAGCTTTATTCACAAAGATTAATTTGTCCAGTGACGCATATGTTACCCTTTGAATAAAGGACCAAGACTCATAAAATTGCTCGGTCTTCGGTGGCCCATGCCCCAGAGGTAAATTTCACTTTTCTTATCCAGATTCCTTTTTCTCCTGTACATCTTCTTAACAAGTCCTTTCCTCTCTCTATCCCGAATTATCCCTCATGCTCTTGAAGGCTGCTGTACTTGACTATTATTTATTTGAAAAGTGAGTTCCACTCTCATAAGTGACACTAGCAAAGTAAAAAAACACACAAGTGACTCCCAAGAAGAAAACCAGGGAATGACAGCGTATTGAGTGGGGAAGGGCTAGAACCGACAAGTAAGCTACTGATATTTACGACTCTTGTTTAACCCCGTCTTTCAGGACCTCCATCATCTACAGACTATTATTTTGATTGTGATGGGTATTTCTCTGCTACACTTATGCTCGAATTACTCAAAACATAAGTATTTATTATAATCACCACAGTTAAACTTTAATATCAACCCATGAGGATAGCAATGGTTTACATGAGCCTCTCAGGGCGATACGAAAGTGCTGTAGAAATTAACTTGGGGGATAATGCATAGAAAGTTACTCAGTCGCCTTGGCCGGGTGGCTCGGTTGGTTGGAAGGTTGTCCCATATACCGAAAGGTTGAAGGTTCAGCCCTTGGCCAGGGCACAGGTGGGAAGCAGTCGATTGGTGTTTCCCTCTCAGGTCAATGTCTCTCTCCCTAAAATCAATAAACATATCCTCGGGCCAATATAAAAACTCCTGTCACATTTCCCATCGTGACAACACCGCTGTTTCCGGGGCTGACAGCAGCAGTGGCTAAGAGTGGACATTAGCTCCTCAGGGTGAGGAGTGGAGAGCGCCATGCCATGGGCCATTCGGAGGATCCTGACGCTGGAGGATCCTGATCCTGGTCGTGTGTGAAACACGGACACAAAGGAATATGCCTCTGCAGAGGGCCTAGGATAGTCATTCCCTATTCCCAGAAGTATAGGCTGTAATGATAATAGCTTAAGAAAATGAAGCATTAAAGTTAAAATAAAATAAAATAAAATAATAAAATAAAATAAAATAAAATAAAATAAAATAAAATAAAATAAAATAAAAAGAAAAGAAATAAAACAGACAAATGCAAAGTCTGGAAGACAACTTACAATTTTGCCCAATTATTTTACCACACTGGCCAGGTAAGAAGTTTTTGATCTAACCTGCATTTTTCCTGCTGTTTTTGTTTGTTTGTTTTATTAACCTCTTTGCAAACAGAGAAATATTCACAGTTCTTCCCAGATGGCCATTTGGCTTGGCTAACGAAGCTGTTCTAAAACTCATGACCCCCGAAGGGCCACTGAGCTTTGCCCCTGAAGTGAGCTATGGATCACCCCTCTCAAGCTGGGCACCCTGCCATACATGGGTGAATGTGGATGCTATCATTAGCATTCTACCTACTGAGAAAAAAGTAAAAGCAAGATTCATGCCTACGTATCAACGAGACCAGAGAGAGGTGCATAGTCAGACATCTGGAATTAACTCTGTCTCCTTATGCACAGCAGGATCTAGGCCAGAGCAGTGCAGTCAGTAGCAAAGCTGGGGCCACTGATGCCAGAAATGAATCCTGTGCTTTAACCCTCCTGTGGCGTTTACCTCATAAAACCATTTTATTTCCTGGGAGTGAAGGTAGGTCTCTTTAGCAAAATTGTCAATGTGTAGTTGTACCTCAACTTTTTTCTTACATGTGCATAATTTCTTATATCTTATCAAATAAAATGTTACTCTCAATTTTTTAAAAAAGTAGAAAGGAGTGGCAGTGTAAACAAGATGGGACTTGGAAGGCCAGAAGGCTCTCTGCAATCTGCCAGGACCAGGCTCCCCCTCCCTTTAGGTGACCTGAGTGCCAGCACCCTGGAGCATGGTGACATCTCGAGCAGCAAAGTGTAAAGTGGCCTTAGGACTTTCATGCCTGGTAAGAGTCATCTAGAATGCTAGAAGGAGGGGACAAGAGCACGGATGCATCTCATCTGTATTCAGAATTCCCAGGGCAGGTTGCTTAATGTCTCTTACGTCAGTTTCCTCACCTGCAAAATGGGGATAATAAAGAGACATATTTCACAGGATTGTTGAGCAGGTTTAATTAAATAAAAGCCTTGGCAAATGACTGTCACAGGAGGAGCAACCATTTAATTGTGCCTTTTAGTATTAATATTTAGCAGAGGCACCTCTGAGGCAAAGTAACAAAGAAAGAGTGGGAAAGAGAACTCAGTGAAAGTGATCAGGGCCCGGGACCCAGAGGAGACATCTCTGTCCAGCTTTCTATCAAGGCTCTCCTGGCCAGCTCCTAGGGCACACACAAAGACTCATTCAGGATGGCTGCAGTTCTGGAGGCAAGCAGACGAGTCGCGGGGCTCAGGAAGGGGGTGAAGAAGCAGCACAGGGCCTGGCACCAGCACCCCTGGGGCCAACCGTGGGCGAGTGGCAGTGGAGGGCTCACTCTTTGTTTCCCCTCAAATTCCTTTTTCTAATGGTGGTCCAGGGTATGAGGATACCAGCTGCCATGACAGGGATTGATGGCCTCCCTGGAGGAACTGAGGATCCCCCCAGATCCTGTGATGCCAACCCAATGAGCAGGGTATCCAGCAGAAACAAGCCTTTACTAACTGGCCTGCTGTTTCAAAAGCATTTCTTCCTGGAAAGAATGCCTCCCAGAGTCTCCTCTCTGGGCAGGTACTAGGTATCACATGAGTGAAATGTAAGACTCGTACTTAGTGCATAGTAGCCACCACTATTCTCCAGGGCCTAGGAAGCAGCTCCATGATCTTCACCCCCGTTTTCTATAAAATGGGATCTGGTAAAATAATCTGTTGGAATTCAAAGAATAGCTTCTGTGAGAGTTTCTAGGATGCAACCTATTTTCTCTGAGCCCATAGACCGGCCTCAGCCCTAGCCTTCTTCTGTGTAGCCGACTGGATCCCATGAAGAATACACTCCCTGCACCCAGTCAGAATGGCTCTGTGGGTAGCCCCCAAACACCTCAGGTCTGATGTATCAAGGATGCATCAGCTCTGCAGTTGGACAAGAGAGGTTGCTTAAAGAACCATGCCCCTCGGATGCAGAGGAAATAAGATTCTCTCCTTTAACTTTCCACTCCCAAGTCTACAAAAGGCTGTCCCGATAAAGTGCTAAGTCAACCATGGAACAAAAAAACTGATTCCCTTTTTGCCAAAAGCATTTCTTAGATAAGTCAACTCAGAAGGACTGACAGGATTTTCTATGACCTAAAAATGTTTCTACATCAGTTAATCTAGCTGTTCACCTTTTCTGGAATGCGCTGACTGCATTTATTTTTCTCTACTTTTCTCACACAATAGTAAAAGTCAGTACAAGCACCACCTCTTCCAGGAAGCCTTCCCTGACTACATAGTTTGAATCAGTGGCCCTTTATCATGCTTCCATAACACTGTAGACACACCTCTCTCTTGTCACTTAGAAAATGGCATTGAAATTGTCTGTTAGTTGTCTTGGTCTTCTCTGTGATCAAGCATTATACTTTATTAATCTTTTTAGCTCTAGTTTCTAGCACAGTGTTGGTATATTGTAGGAGTTTAATAGATGTTTATTAAATGGATGTGTTTATATCTCTAGAGTAGTTGTTGGCATAAAGCCCCTCATTTGTATTTTATGAGTAGCCTATAAAACCTTCGGTCTCAGGCAGTCCTATCTCATATCTAACCCCACTCTCTCCTGCATACATACATTGTTCCGTTTTCCAAACTTGGGATGCAACCGCGGTTATCAGAGTAATGGTAGAAATTGCTGCTATCACTCATTTTTTTCTACCAAGTAAGCTTTATTTAGGGGGGTTAAATTAGGAATGAACAATCAGAATCTCAGATCTAACAGTTTTTACTTTTAAAAAACAAATAGAAAAGAACTGTCAAGAAGAATTCTGACCAGAGAGAATCTGGGCATTTCAATAAGCTTTTCTAAAGTGGCCACTCTGTTCCAGGCTGTGTGGTGGAGAATAATCCACTGCATAAATCCCTGCAATCAGGAGATCTTTACCCTAGAATACAAATAATGGGGACACTTAATTTAATAAAAAGCAGCACTCCACTTTTTTTGAGGTCTTTTGGTTAGAATCAACAAGTTTGGTGAGAATATAGCGAAGTCCAGAGTGCTAGAAAACAAACAAAAAGCATTTTCCAATTTCTGAGTAACTTGGAAGAAAACTGAATGGCCCAATGAGGGAACATGTTGGGGACACGTTGTAGAGGCCATTAAAGGATAAGTGCCATCTGTATGTTGACATTGCTACGAAAGAAACCATTTGCATTTTCTTTGCTGAGCAGAACTGGCCTCAACTAACCACACATTCAGGAAGCTGGCAGGAGCTGCTAGTCACCAACCTCCAAGCTGGCAAGCTCCCTCTTTTTGGTCAAGGAGCTCTCGGTCTGCAAGTCATCTGGGGACATTTGGAATTCTGATCTAGTGAGCAGGGGAGGCAGCAGAGATAAGCACAGGACAGAAGTCTGGCAGCCTAAATACAGTCTGCTTTGTCTGAGGTTTTGGATCTGGCTCCTGCCGGGAATCTAGGGCCAGAGACTGGGAAAGCTGCTGCGTTTGGAGCTGGTTACAGCAGGTGGAGCAGGAGAGCAAAAACCAACCCTCAGTAGAGCCAGAAAGAAAACTCGGAATTAATTCCACTTGGAAGAGAGGCACTAGGGCCAAGAAAGACAAAGGAGAGCAGGCTCTCTGCACAGTGTTAGAAAAGACAAAGTGCCAGGAGGAAGAGTACAACCAGACATGGGCATTTCTCAGGTAAAAAAAAGTCAAGTTAGGTCCTCGGACATCTGAACAAAATCTTTGGATGGAGCACTTTTAGGAAATTTGCAAAGAAAACAAAAGAGAAGAGCAATATACAATATTAACTTTAGAGACACAATAAACATTTCTAGAGCTAAAAGGTTCAAACCACGGTGACCCTTAAACAATGATGGGTAAAGTATAATTCTCCAAATAGCATCCCCCAATAGGAAACAACACAGAACAAGACACTGATAACAGAAAAGAAAAAACAAACAAACCAAAACACTTATTCTGGTTGGTAAAGTTTTTGAAAGTAGCATTTAAAAAAAAAGAAATTTATCTACACCCTAAAGCTACTAGACAACCCACCTTCTCCACTTCTTACCTCTGGGACACTTGGCCTCCAAATCATACCATTATGGGGAGAGGAGAGCAAGAAAGCTCCTCTCTCCCATACACCATGGCTCCTCAGTGCCTGTGCCCCAAAGGGAAGAAAGCACTTATTTATTTACATAGCACCACAAGACAAAGCACTTTAAGCAGGTGAGGATACTAAGCAGAAAGGGATACAACTATCACACAAGGTACACAACCTTTTTCCTCTAAAATATTGCTTTCAAAGCAGTAGATGCTGAAACATGCAATAGAGAATTTACCTCATACACGTAAGTTGTATAGGTTGGCTTGAGGACAAATCTTAGGTAATATCAGGAATTGCTTATTTTTCCATTTTTATTTCTCTCACTGGGAAACATTCCCAGATACTAAGGTCTAATGATATAGAAATTAATTTTTGGTGTTTACTTAAGTACATTTATAAACATAAGCAAAGTTTGGCATTGTTTAAAAAATAGTTAAAACATTTTATGTGTTTGCTCTCAATATTCTGCAAAAAGTAAGGTCTGCTCAACTAAGTTCAGTGCTGGGTTATCTACTTAACTAGGACAGTAGATAAGTCTGGAATCTGTCTTGGAGCCTACTACCTGCAATTGATAAGGAACACATCACTGATGTCTCAATACAGAAAGTACAAATGCTAGATGATTCAGTCTCCCACAGTGGGCCTTAAAAGCACAGAGGAAAAATGAATTCCTTCTGCTTGGACAAGAAAGGCTTCATGAAAACAAATATTGGAGCTGATTCACCCCTCTGTGCCTTTGGGCATGTTTTCTTCTGCCTAGAATGTCCTTCCTCAACTCACCATCTTTCTTTTTGGGGTTTTCTTTAAGAACAAGTACTAATGTCATCTAAAGCCAGCTCTTACCAGCACCTTCCCCCTGTGCATTCTTAAAAAGCCTGTGCAAGTCTCATTCCAAGTACATGACATAAAAATGATGCTGTTTGGATTCCAAGATGGTAGGGGATTAAATGGAAACTACACTGACACTCTCTCAGAAGTAAACTGAAATTACAACTAAAATATAGAAAAACAATCCTGAATAATCAACTGCAACTGAAGACAAGCCTGAGAGCACCTTCATAACCAAGGAGGAAAAATGGAGACCACACAGAGACTGGTAGGAAGTGCAGGGGTGCAAGAGGGCTGGCTGGGCTCCCACAGGCAGCCGCTGAAGGTCTGGAGGGAGATCTCAGCTGTGGGGGGTTCTCACTGAGAACTCTGGTGTCTAAACCTCAAGCTGGGCTCCCTGGCCCAGAGCAGCAGAACTGAGAACCACATAACATCTGGCTGTAAAAAGCAGCAGGGTTTCTGTCTGCCAGGGATAGGCAGCTAGAAATGCAGGCACCCTCTTAAAAAGCCAACACACAAAGTTTCGTGTGCAGCCACTCACCTTGGGCTCTGCTGGAGGAAGGGCAGACTGGACTAGAGCTATGTGAGGAGAATTTAAGGATGCTGACTTGGAGAATAGAACTCAGAGGGCAGCCATTTGGATTTCTGTGCTGAGTCATTTCCTCATATGGCAGGGAATATCTTTCTCAGGCAAACATTTACTGTCCAAGCAGTTTTTGCCTGGTGGGAGGAAAGCAATTGCCTGGCCCTGCTGGAAAACTTTTTACCTCACCCTGTAGGGTTTCTGCATCCTGAGGCTCATTAACAGACTGATAACAATCAGCCTCTGGGTGCTTTGAGTCTTTCCTTGATTTGCTTCTAGACCCAGGGTTGGAAAAACAGAACTTGGTGCACATCTTGGTCCTGTCCAAACACACCCAACCACAGCAGAGGGAACCACAAGCTGTGGAGAGTGGAAAGCTTCAAATAGCACACTCAAGGCCAGTCATAAACAGTGTCTAATATTGACCTTCACCAAAGACCATCCAAAAGACTGGGAGTCCTAGCAGATCTGCCTAATACATAGAAACAAATCCAAACAGGTAGTCAAAATGAGGAGACCAAAAAAAAAGCCCTAAATGAAAAAACAAAAGAATTCTCCAGGAGAAGAGCTAAATGAAATGGAGATAAGCTATCTATCAGATGTAAAGTTCAGAATACTGATCATAAAGGTGCTTAACAGCATGAGAAAAGAAATGGAAACTAAAAAGAACTAAGAATGACATAGAAATTAAAAAAAAAAAAAAAGATTGGAAGAAATAAAGAGCGGATTAGTGAAAGCTGAGGATCATCAGATCAACAAAATAGAAGACTGGGTAGAAAAAATCACTCAATCAGAAAACTAAAAAGAAAAAACAATTAAAAAACAGGAGGAGAGTTTAAGGGAGCTGTGGGACAACATGATATATAAAAATATTTGCATCATAGAAGTAACAGAAGAGGTAGAAAATAAGCAATGGTTAGAGAAACTGTTTGAAGAAATAATGGCAGAAAACTTCCTTAACTTGGTCAAGAAAAAAGTCACACAAGTTCAAGAGGCACAGAGAGTCCCAAGCAAGAAGAACCCAAAGAGGCCCAGACCCAGACATATCATAATTAAAATGCCAAAAATTCAAGACAAAGAAAGAATCTTAAAGGCAGCAAGAGAAAAGCAAGCTGTTACCTACAAAGGAGCCCCCATAAGGCTGTCAGCTGCTTTCTCATTAGAAGCTCTACAGCCAGAAAGGAATGGCATGAAGTATTCAAGGTAATGCAAAACAAGGATCTGAAACCAAGACTACTCTATCCAGCAAGACTATCATTCAAAATAGATGGTGGAATAAAGAGCTTCCAGACAAAAAAAAGGCTAAAGAAGTTTATCACCACCAAACCAGCATTGCAAGAAATGTTAAAGGGACTGCTGTAATTAGAAGTTGAAATAGAAAGAATGAGAAACATAGGCATAAAGAAATAAAATGGCAATAGTTAACTACCTAGCAATAATGACCTTAAATATAAATGGATTAAATGCTCCAATCAAAAGACATAGGGTAGCTGAATGGATAAGAAATTATGACCCAAAGATATGCTGTCTATAAGAGACTCACCTCAGAACAAAAGACTCACATGGGGGGAAAAAAAACTTCTGGAGGACTTTAAGGGAGAGATTAACAGCAATACAGTCATAGTAGGGGAATTTAACACTCCACTGACTTTACTGCATAGATCTTCCAGACAAAAAACCAACAAGGAAGCAGTGACTCTAAATGACACACTAGATCAGATAGATTTAATTGACATTTAAAGAACATTTCACCCCAAAGCTGCAGAATATACATTCTCCTCAAGTGCACATGGGACATTCTCAAAGATAGACCACATGTTAGGACTCAAAACAAGTCTCTAAAAGCTCAAAAAGATTGAAATCATATCAAGCATCTTCTTGGACATTTATACCACGGAATACTATTCAGCTATTAAAAAAAAAAAAAAAGAATCCCTTACCTTTTGAGACAGCATGGTGGGGCCTGGAGAGTATTATGCTAAGTGAAATAAGTCAGAGAAAGACAAGTGTCACATGATCTTACTCATATGTGGAATCTAATGAACAAAATAAAATGATGAGCAAAATAGATCCAGAGACATAGAAGCACGGAACAGACTGAGGAACCTCAGGCAGGGTTGGGTGGGTGAGTAGGAAGAGATTAACCTCAGAACTTATATGCATAGTCCATCGACACTGATAATAGCATGGTGAAGGCCTCGGGGAGGGGTGCAGGGTAGAGGGGATCAATTTGGGGAAAAGGGGGACGCTTGTAATACTTTCCACAATAAAGATAAATTTTTAAAAACGGTGCTGTTGCCTCCATTCATGTTCTATAATATTCACTCACCACTTTGTAGAATCCTTGTTTCTGCTCCTTAATGTTTTTTCAGGTCCTTCTAACCCCAACTCCTTGCTAAGCAGGGTTGTCAGATAAAAACAGAATGTTTAATTAAATTTGAATTTCAGATAAACCATATATCATTTTTAGCATAACTATATCCCAAAATTGCATGTTTTGTTGTATTTTTGTTTGCTAAGTATGGCAACCTTACTCGTGAGACCACTGAACTTAGGTCTTGTCCTCTACTCCCTGCTCAGGGATGGGGATGGGGGATCATTCAAAGCCGTGAGTGCACTTTCTCGGCACTGGTCATTCTCCCTAACCCCCTCAGAGGAAAGTCTGGCACTCCTGGCACCCACTTCCAGAATGTTGAAAGAGTAATTAAGGTCAGTTTCAGATCCATTTTGTGTGTGTTTTCTCCTCTATTGGGTGTATTTATTCAATAGAAATGAAGTTTAAGTGTTTTGGTTTTTAATATAAAAACATTTGCTAAATTATTTTTAAATAGGAGGATGATCATTTACTTTTGATTTAAATGTGGTTTAATGAATTTTATGAGTTGTATGACTGTGACACTTTGAAATCTGTCAATCAAATCCTTGTTTAATTTCAAAGCATGGCAGGGAAGATGTAGTGACATTTATCTTTCAGTTCCTGCTGACTCTCTCAACCCAGTCTCTCCGGGAAGAAGCCAGGGAGATCCAGCTGGAAGGGTATGAATCTGAAGAAACACATTCAATCCCTTCAAAGTGTCTACCTTTGTGAAATATCTTTAGGTTCAAGCTACCCTCTTTATTTCACAATTTTAGCAAATGAAATTTAAAAAATAAAAATGTGACATCTTGGATTCCTCTAACAAATCTTTTTCACCAATATCATTCTTTCCACTTGCAATCAAATTCTCAGTGTGAAAAATTGCAACAAGCTTAATTTATAGCAGCATTGCCTTACCTTTTCACATCAATACACACAGAAAATTATAGCATAACTAGAATATGTTGAAAAATATTTGGAAGAATCTATTTGAGACTTAGTAGTAAAAATAATTAAATAAATTTTATTAAATCAATTTCCTAGTAAAATAAATTATTTTTATTTTTAAATCTATAAATTAAAATCACACATGCCTCCTATGTTATTTAAAACATAAAATATAGAAGCAAATTAAATCAGAAAAGTGTAATGTTTATACTACAGGCAAAGCAAAGAAAAACATGCTGATAAACAAATCGTGACTAAATAATGATTGAACTAATACCAGGATATTTTAACAGGAAGCTTAAAGGAAAGTGGGTTATCTAGAGTTGCTCCAGGACACTCTGGTGGCAGGGGCTCTTCATAAGTTTCAGATACCCAACTAGTCTTTACAAAAGTCAGGTAGTTTATAGGCAAAGAATGAATGTTCAAATACAAGTGAAAGTTTCTAAAATCTTATCAAATCTGATTTTACACATTTTACCACTCAAAGAAACTTACAACCATCTCATGCATATCTCAGAAAATGCCTGAAAACTATTCCAGTGACCCTGAACCTGCCACAGTGTCACTGGGAAGCTCTGTCTTATAGAAAGAGATCACAGAGTGCTTGCCTTCTGGTCCACTTCTATCCCATTGCTGGTGCTACAAGCACAATCAAAATGAATATTCCCCAACAAGAGAAGTATTTTTATTTTTTTAACCAAATCCAAATCTTCCCCAACTATTAAGGATTATGGAACATTGAAGTAAGTTACTCATGAAAGTCTTACTCCCCTAGGCAGCCATGGTGTGTGGAAAGGACCAGAACAACCATTCCATTCAATAATATGTATAGAGCAACTATGGGATGCCAAGCACCCAAGTGAGCACTAGAGATAGAAAAAAAAGGCAAGAACTTTGGTCCTATTTAGGAGCAGCTTATAGTGTGGAGAGTGAGACCAATACATGAGCAGGGATGCAAGGGAATCTATGGAAAATAAAACTCAGAGAGTTAAATGGCAAACCTAAGTCACACAGCTAAAATCTGAAGGGCTTTTGTTGAACCAGAGTCTTCTGACTCTGCATCCAGTATTCTTTCCAAAACACTATTCATAACCAGTCAGAGATGACAAAAGAAAGCTTGAGAAGGCTATTGCTGAAAGAGCCACCATGTCCCTTTCTTTAACCTCCAACCCACAACTCACCAGGAGTCTCTGATAAAAAATCTGTAAATGTCTGAATGGCCTTTGGTGCACAGATTCTGAGAAGAAACGATGACATACATGCACACACAGATGTGCACTTATATTGGATAAAATTTAGTATCATTCCAGTATTTAAAACGTTACCACACCCCACATTGTTCTTGTCCATGCAATAAGCACTTGAAACATAGCAGAAGCTCGATATCTATTGATGGAATGAATTAATGCTTGTCTCTCTCATCCCTTCTTGGGTATCAGGTTGGTCCTCTATTTTAGCCAGTCCCATCCCCTTGCTGCCCACCAATGGTGCTAAATGGAGTATCAGAATAAGCTCAGGGTAAGAGGATCACACCTGCAGCAAAATGAATCAGAACCAGACAAAAAAACCCACAAAAACTCCCAGTAGTTTCTATTTTGCTGAAGCATGATCTACAAATTCTGGCTTCAAAGATAACTGAGATGAATGACTTTTTAATCCTTTAGGACAGATAATCATTTAAAATAAATATTCAAATCTCATTTTATAGACAAAGGGATACAAGCTCAGAGAAATTAAATAATTAGCAAAAGGTCATAGAACTGGCAAGTGACAGAGGCAGAATTTGAACACAGTTCTGTTTAGTTTACTTGTATATCTAGTGACTGGCGCAGTAGTTGCCCTCCTTGATACTTCTTGTGGGTGTCTGGTACATTCTACTTGGAGACCTTTGTACTAGCTGTTTACTTGACCTACAAGTCTCTTCCCCAGAAATCCGCAGGAAGACACTGGGCTAACACAGCTACTCTAAGACTTTGCACATTTTTTTACCTACTCAATGGGCCCTTCCTTCACCACCCTAAGTAACAATTTATCCTGTCCCCCACCTCCATCACCCTAGATTCCACTTCCCCTACCCTGCATTTTTTCCTATAAGACATGTCTCTTTGTAACATATCATAAAATTTAGTTATTTATCATGTTTATAGATGTTGTCTAAGTAGGCTTTGCTATGGTATGGATTTTTGTCTTTTTTAGGTCATTAATGTATCCTGAACACTAAGAAAATTACCAGGGATATAGTAGGTGTCCAATAAATATTTGCTGACTTGAAGGAACAAATGAATTGCAGGCACTCAGTTAATATTTGTTGAGTGAATGGTCAGGACTCCTCGCCTTATCTAAGCTATCCTATGAATATATTCCATTTGTTAAATGTCTTTTGTATGATAGGCCTAGGTACATATGATCTCATTCAATTAGCTCTTAAATCCGTTGAGATAGATCATTGATTCCTCTATTATTGATGAAGATATGCCGGCTCAGAAAAATTAAATAACTAGCTAAAGACCACCCCACTGGTAAGTGACAGAATTTGAACTTAGTACTGTATGCCTCCCATCCTGCCACAGCACTTCTCAATGTATTCACATGGGTATGAGCCACCTAGAAACGCACTGCCTCTATAAATGAAACATTGCCCCATATGAATAGGTAAGTCTTCATCATTCCTAGATAATAGTAGTTTCCTATTAGACTGAGGTTAGATTCCAGAGCATTCTGTTACCTACGATGAGTCTGGTTATTCCCTCTCCTGTTCTAGAGCCAGCCAGCAATGCCTATTACTGAACTAGGCTGGTAATTTGCAATTCTAATGATTCTCAAGAATTTAATTAGTATCATGGCTTTAATCAGGAGCACTGCAAATACAGCTGATGTCATCAGAGCTTAATTAGTTTGAAGGAGAAAAAGTTTTTACAGTCTGAACATGTCTCCACTGGTATAAAGTTTTCAGAAACTCATGAAAGAGGAAAGAAACTTACTTAAAATCTAGATTCTGTGATTAAAGACTTTTTTAACATTACACGGGAAATGTTTTTGAAACTGTAATATTACTAAAATAAAAATATGAAGGTAACAAAGTACCAATTTAATCAGTTTTACAGGTCTGTTGAGGTATAAATTACAAATCATGGCATGATTACTTTTAAATCTTTAGAGTTGGACAGCTATCACAACAATCCAGTTTTAAACCATTCCAATCACTCCCCAAATTTTCCTCAAGCCTGTTTGCAGTCAGTTTCTGCACCTAGCCCCCATTCCCAGGCAACCTACCCAGTCCTAGGAAACCACTGCTCCACTCTCTGTATCTTTAAATTAGTCATTTCTAGACACTTCATATAAATGAGATCACATGATAGGAGTACTTTTACATCTGTTTTCTTTCACTTAGCATGTTTTCAGATTCATCTAGGTTGCAGCATGTATCATTAATATATATTTTTTTACTATTGAATAGTATTTCATTGTATGGAAATACCCCAGTTTGTTTACCCATTCATCAATTCGTGGACATCTGAATTGCATCCATTTGGCTATTCTGAGTAATGTTGCTGTGAACATTCATGTATGAGTCTTTATGTGAGCACATATTTTTATTTCTCTTGGGTACATTTCTAAGAGTGGAACTGATGAGTCTTATACTAAGTTTTTGTTTAACATTTTTTAAAATGACTAAACTGTCTTCCAGTGGCTGTTCCAGTTTGCATTCCCACCACAGCACAGGGCAGATACTGGTTCTTAAAATTGCCATAGGTGGCAGAACTGAAAGTCTTTAACTTTTTGTTTGATCTTTGAATTGTAACCTTGAAAGAAATCTGTGAACTACTGAAATCATTGTAGACAGTTAGAAGGAGTAATGGAAAATTAATTGAAATAAATGAGGTTTAGATAAGAGAAGGGATTTGTGGCAAGTAAGTGTACTCAGGGATAGTATTTTCAGATTTCATTTGCTAGGAAATAAAATCAACCAATTAAATAAAATAGCTCTCTAGAAAAATCAGCTATATTAGTCATATAGATTGCTCATTTACCCAGATTTACCCTGAGATTATATAACCAAGACAGTGGTTTGATTTCTATCTTTCTCCCTTCTTTGCTATCCATATCTTGGAGAGAAGTACATTTGGTAAGCTTTCTTCATTTTAGTATTTATTAGTTGAACTGGATTGAGCCCAATTACATATGGGAAACTCCAAATTGTTTCATTTTATTTGCTATCTTCAAAACTCTTGATAACATATATGTCATCAGCCCTAGCTGGTTATGCTCAGTGGTTAGAGCGTCAGTCCCTCGGACTGAAGGGTCCTGGGTTTGATTCTGGTCAAGGGTACATACCTTGGTTGAAGGTTCAATCCCAGCCTTGTCATGGTGCATACGGGAGGCAACCAATCAATGTGTCTCTCTCACATTAATGTTTTTCTCACTCTTTCTCTCTCCCTTCCACTCTCTCTCTAAAAAAAAAAAATAAAAATAACAAGCAATGGGAAAAATATCCTCAAGTGAGGATTAAAAATATATATATGTTATATATATATCATCAAAAGAAAGATGACACAACAGGATCAACTCTTGAGTTGCAAATTTAGTTTGGAAATAAAGGTAGGCTCCTTGTGCAATGTATGGGTTCATTCATTCATTCTGGAAAAGATTAATAAATTCCTTGAGGTGTCATGAGTAGTGAGACACAGGCTGTACCTCAGAAGGGGTGACTGACATGACAAAGAATACTGCAGTGCAGTGTTATAAGAGCTGCCATCAAAGTCAGTACAGACTGGAGGGAAGGACGGATGCACACAAAAAGGAATAGGTTAGGAAAGTCATCATGAAAAAAATATTTTTTGAGCTGTTATGTTAAAGAGGAGTAGGTATGTGCCAGGGAGGAGCTCATTCTTGCTAGATGCTAGAGTGGGAACGCAGGCCTGCAGGGGCGCCTCAACCCGGTTTCCTTCGCAGGGGAGTGTGAAGGGGCACTGAGCATGCGAGGCAGGAGAGGACGTGTCTTATATGTCTTAGGGAAAGGGCTAAGTTATCCAATAGAAAACAAGGATGTATTGTAGGGTTTATGTGGGATTTGACACTGTAAAGTTTGAATTTTATTTAGTTCATTTTTACTATAGTAAAGAAATGGTTAGGAGGCCAATTAAAAGTCTATTGTAGTAGCCAAGCTAAACCTATGAACTAAGGCAACAGAAGTAATAGGAGGCATAGCATATGATGAATATTAAGAGGCAGGACCTACAGCAGCGGTTTGGGGTGAATAGAAATTATCTGAGAACCATGATAGAATGCAAACGTCCTAGGTCCCATCTTCATGGTTTACAGGACTGGGCTTTCGCCCGGGAATCTTCCTTGTTATGAGCACTCAGGGGTGCAAATGCAGGCTACTGAGGGTGCTGGTCGGGGAGTGCGACGATTTGCCGGAGGAGCATCCTGCAGAACCACTGATTCTAGAGCTAACGTCAAAACCAGTGAAACCAGGGTGGAATTCAGAATAAATGCAGTGCTAAATGTTGGGGGAACTTTGCCAATGGGCTCTGCTACATTGCTTATCACTCTGATCTGGCTAACTTTGAAAAATAAAATTACACTTCAATGGTAAAACAATTTAAAAGTAGTCAACATGGGCAACAAATGTAATGGAAATGTATTGGCCTATGTAAAAGATTCCTAAATGGCTAACTCATACTCACCTAAAATTAATCTCTATCTCACCATGTGGTAAATTGCTTCATTTTCCATAAATTCACTCTTGGGACAAACATTTTTATTCTTCCTTCAGAATACTCCTGCCCCTCTCTCTCATCTGTTTACATATAAGACAGATTTTAGTATGATCTCTTTTAGACCATAAACTCCAAAAGGGTAGAAACTGTGCTTGTCAAAAATCATTTTATTCTGATGTGCCCATGGAAAATAGGCACAAAATAAATGTTTTGTGCTGATGAAGATGCAAATATGTTGATGCTTTATTTGCATACTACTATAATGTGCTGAATATGTGATTTGTGTACTATGTCCATTTGAAAGACTGTGGACTGTGCTGCTAAAACACCAGAGTGATAAACTCTTGCATGGTGTACAGAACAGGGTCAAATAATGTCCTTATTAAACTTCCACATTCATGACAAGTCTGATAGAACATGGCTAGCCTATACTTTGTTTCCTTTTTTTAAAAATGCATCTTTATTGCTGAAAGTTATTACAGATACCTCCCATTAACCCTTCCCTCTCCCCCCAGGCCTTCACCGCACTATTGTCTGCACCCACGGGTTATGCATACATACATGTAAGTTCTTATGTTAACCCCCTACACACACTCCCTACGCCCGCCTTCCCTCTGAGACCCCTTAGTCTGTTCCATGCTTCCATATCTCTGGATCTATTTTGTGCCTCAGTTTATTTGGATTTAACATAATACTCTCAGGTCCTGTCATGCTGTCTCAGTGGTTAGTTTACACTTGAACAAATTTTTTTATTATGTCCCCCAACCAGAATTATAAATACTGACTAATAAGACAGCTTACACTTATTGAATGATTGTTTCATGCCTGGTACTACACTAAGTGCTTTACATGAAATATTTCATTGAATGTTCATGATAACTTTAAGTTGATACTATTATTAGCCCCATTTTACAGATGAGAAAACCAAGGCTTAGAACAGTTAAGTAAACAAGGTCAAGTAATTAAGGAGTAGGGATTTGAATTTATGTGTTTGTCCAGCTGAGCAGCCTCTTAAAATGATCTCATATTGTTTCTCAATTTTCCATTCTATATAAGCAATGGAAGAAGTGAATTTAATACAATGGAAAATAAATGACAAAATCTGGAGTACCTACTTCACAATGTTAACCTCAGGGATCACCAGCTGGAAATGTACCCTTTCTCTTTTCCAGTAGTATGATGGTCTATATGTAACACATCACTCTCCAGGGAGGAAAAAGTCCTGATTTGTAGCATTTTCAGATTTCCATGGTATAAATACTCACCAACTTGTCATTACTAAATGTAGAGTTGGAGAGAGATTATGTATTGTGTCTGTTCCTGAGTAACCCCAGACACGTGGGATCAGGGAGGAGGTGCTTGTGCTGTTCTGTGGGAGAACCCAGTGCAGGGGAAAGATGGTGCTCCCCTGCTTACAATGGGGTAGAATGCAAGTGCCACCAGGCTATTATTACAGAGTGATGACAGCTGAATATATTCTCTGACTCTACAGTTAATAGCTTCCTGACCTAGACCTCATTTGCTAGACCCAGTCCCAAAACCAGACTGCATTAGTGCCTATAGGGCTTTTATTATTGCCTAACCCTCTCAACAGATGCAGGTCTAACCAAACCCATGTCTAATATAAGCATGCAAATGGGGAGAAAAAAGGGAAAATACTTCCGTGCTGGATCACAATCCACAGAGGAAGAAGTGGGTATAAGCAACTGTCTGAAGGGAGGACACCAAAGGCCATTGTCATGGAATTCTTAAGCAACATAATATTGATTCAGTCCAGTCATTATTCATAGTTGTATCTTTTATCCATTTATTTTTCACATTTAAAATATTTTATTATCCATCTTCTTATGAAAACAGTGTATGTGTTAGGTAAAGCATGGTTTTTGCAGTCAGACTTACCTGAAACATTTTATTTGCTTTCAGTACCATTGAATCCTCACTAATATTACGCTCATTTTACAGCAAAGAAAACAGAGTCACAAAGACATTAAATGACAGTTTCTTAACAGGAACCAAGATAGGCCTAACTCTAGTGCCTGAGTTCTTTACCAATGTACATTCAGAGTTTCTCTCCCCTGCAATCACTCTCTTCTTTTCAGACTTCAACAATCACACTCATTTCTTCTCCTAAGAGTTTGCCAACACTAGTACCTCAATCCGGAAGGATGCTCCCTCTCCCTACCTCCATCCCTTAAGCTATCCAAATCCTTGCCATTCTTTAAAGCCTGAATCAAGTCTCAACTTCCTTGTATTGTTCTCTTGGATGATTCTAACCAGTTAGATATCCCACTTATATACATCCTGGCTCTATATAATGAGCGTTAATTTTGCCTTGCCTTAGTTGCTCCCTGGTATATAACTTGTTGGTAAATTTTCATGGGCAGAAACCATATGTAGACCTCACAATGCTAAGGTCTTCGTAGATGCTCATTTGTATTTTACTTTTTAACTTTAAAAAACTTTTTTAGATCTTATGGTTTTTATTTTTCCTTTTTATTGAATTTATTGGTTAACAAAATTATATATAGGTTTCATGTGTACAATTCCACAACACATCATCTGTGCACTGTATTGTGTGTTCACCACCGCAAGTGAAGTCTCCTTCCATCACTATTGTCCCCCCATAACCTCCTCCTACCCTCCACCACCCTCTCACCTTGGCAATCACCACAGTGTTGTTCCTGCCTGTGAGTTCTCTCTCTCTCTCTCTCTCTCTCCCCCTCCCTCTCTCTCTCTCTCGATTAACAATACTGTGCCCATAAGTCTATTGATAAAATGAAACTCTGAGAATTCTAGAATTGGGAGGAAGATTTAACATTTTTGAATGCTTATTACATGGCAAACCCTAAGCTAAGTATTTTACTCATATGATTTTATTTAAACCTATATGTTTGATATTCTGACTTCCATTTTACAGATATTTTAAAAGGCCCAGAGAAGTTAAGAAATTTGCTAACACCTAAATTTGCAGCAAAGCCACAACCTAAGTCTGAACCTATCTGACTCCAAAACCCATATGCTGCCCTGCAGGTCATCCTGCCCATTGCCTGGCACCTGTGAGAGAGGCACCCAAGTGGAACACCAGGGGCGAGAATTCTACCCAACCAAGAAGGATTCCAGATGGTCACTTGGTAATGCAGCCCAGGTTCTGGTAACCTTGATATTCAGAAACATGTTCTTCTTGTCTATTTTAATTCTCTTACTTCTATGTCATGCCATTTCCCTGTGTTTTATAGGTAAGAAAACAGACAAGAGCTGGCTACCATTTCCTTTACAATACTCCTGCTTTGACTGGAAAATTTCTATGATATCATCTCAATTTCCTTTATTCTAGTATGAAATATAGCCATCTGCCTCTTAGGGTGAAGGTTGTCCTAACTGATAGGCTTTCCTGCCCAGGCATAATTCTGACTGTCTTCAGGAAACATGAGTGAGAGCCATGAACAGGGCTGGACAATCAGTCCATGGACTGATGCATTTGAGTCAAAGGCTCCTGTTGAAACCGGCTGGCAGAGCGTAGTAGCAAAGATCATTGAAGAAAGAAGAGTGTTGAGGAACAATATGCCCCCCCCCCCCCGCCCCAGTTACTTGCCACCACCAGTCACTTCCAAACAGACTCCAAGTCAGCATATGGGGTGGGAGGGTATAGAAATGAGGCAAGGAAGCCATGGCAGCTACTACTTTTGAGAAACCACGGATTGACAGGCAGCCGCCATGCCCTGGCACCTGGGGAATAAGTGCAGCCGCCCAGGAAACAGGAAAACATGGTGGGGAGCAGAGGAGGTGAGCCTTTCAAAAAGGGAGTTAAAGGTTTGGAGCCCAGGGGCTGAGAAAGGCATTGCCCAACGTCATGCTGAAAATGGGAAAGCTGACCTGAGCCCGGGTGTGACAGGGAGAGGGAAGCCCAGGAGAAAACAACACTGGCACGGAGCCTGTGCTAGCCTGATGAAATCAATTTGTTTGCTTTCTTACAGGAAGCAAAAGGAACAGCAGTCCGGCGGTGGGCCTGCCCTCCACACCTCACCTCCTTCCCCACGTGCATGCTGGTCGGGGAGAATGGTGGGGGCCAGCTCCCTACAAGGAATCAAACAGTACATTTCAAAGACAAAGCCTGTGCCCTTTACCTGCAGATCAAAGTTTGCTCTTAGTGTGTGTCGAAGGAGAAAGAGAGAAGAATGTTGCCCCTTCATTCAATTAAAAAGGGATTATGGGCTGACTGACCAGGTAAGCAGTGTGATCTGTGAACAGAAACTGGTCCTTTGGAACTGGAACTGTGGCCAAACAAAAGCCCTAAGAGACGCAATCAGTAATGGTTGACTGCAGCAGGTGTAAGCGTGATGCCTGCTCCTGCATGCCTGCAAGGGTGTGCACAGTATTTTCTGCTGCTGTTGCTAAGATGGTTTCCCCCTCGCTAGCCTTTCACCCAATCAAAAGACAGCTACTCCTCATTGGTTGTCTGGCTTCATCGAATGACCATGACGAGCTGGAGTCCAGCCCACCTCATTGGTTTACTCCTTAGCCCACTGTCAGGGGAAAACAAATCAGACATCTAATCAATATTTTGTTAAGTGACACTAGACCCCTGGATAAATTTGCATTAAATTCCTCCCTGTCTGTGCCTTGGCACTCAGCATCGTATTAACCTCAAAGGTAGAGAGAGAGGCAAGCATACAAATGCTGTCATCTTTGGCCACTTTGAATGTATTTGTTAGTCTAGGCAAAAATGTTGGAATGCCAAACATGCAAAAGAATTCCTTATAAACAAGATGTAAATCTTCTGAGCAGAAATGTACGTAATTAGGCCAGATTATTGGTGACCCTTCTATGTACACATTCCTTCCTTCCTTCCTTCCTTCCTTCCTTCCTTCCTTCCTTCCTTCCTTCCTTCCTTCCTTCCTTCCTTCCTTCCTTCCTTCCTCCCTCCCTCCCTCCCTCCCTCCCTCCCTTCCTATAATAACACACAAATATTCATTGAACACCTATTGTGAGTCAGGTTCTGTCTGAAAGCCCAGTATCTATGATGGATACATCACTGTGCCAGGCAGGACTCGTTTCCCTTGTGGGTCACTCTATATCAAAGCAGGGCATAAGAGGGTCAGGGTTCATCATATTCTAAACAAACTGGTCCTAAAAGGAACTGGCTCTGACCATCATTCACAAAATGGGATGAGACCAAAGTTCCACAGTTGGGTGTACCTTGGAGGGAGACACAGATTATGAATCAAAAATTGGTCTAATGACCAGGACTTCCCAGAATTCTACATAGATCTCAGATAAAATGTGGTTGCATAGTAATCCTGTGGAAGAAAAAATTTGAGGTTTTAATTAGTATCCTCTTTCACAGAGAATATAGAAGCAGGCAGGAAAGAAATTCCATATGCCCTCTACCACCTATTAGCAGCTAACCTATGTCTATCCTGCACTCCTTCCTTTTATAAGGAACAAAGAGATTGTGTTTCCATCTAAACCGACACTTTCATTTATGCACTAACCCCATCTCCACTCACTAACGCAAGGATCCCCTATAATTCTTAACTTGTTCTTTAACAACATCAAATTTTAAAATATTCCCTCTCTTCTAGTCATTTTTATTGTCAGAAAAATATGCTGCAATATCCTTATCTTAAAAAATAAAGATAATAAAGGAAAAAACAAAAAAACTCCTTATGGATCCAAGGCTGAAACACACTGGTACTAGCATGCTGATTTTTAAAATATTCAAACACTTTGTGAACCTGTTGGCAAGAACTCACAACCCTGAGCTTCCCAAGTACCTCCCTCCACTTTTTTCAACCCAACCTCTCCCCTGAGACCTCCTGGACATTTCCTAATCCAGCAAATGAAAGTTAAAGTCTGGATCAGCAAGACCCTCAAGACTCTGCTCCAGTTCTATATTCGGCATCCATTCTGATCTGTCAGTGCCTGGGACACATTTGTTAATATTAGGCCCTACATTTTCTTTGCGTCTTCCCCCTCTAATTACTTTCCTCTCCTTTAGAGCAAAACCCTTGAAAGACTTGTCTATTCTCATTGCTTCTATTTCTCTTCCTGTTTTCTTTTGAACACATTCCAATCAGGTTACCTTTCCGATCTTTCCAGCATCACAGCTTTTCTCAGGGTTATCAATGAACCTTTATTTTGTCAAATCTAAAAATAAATTCTTAGTTCTCATGTTGTTTTGCTTATCAGCAGTGTTTGACACAGTTGACCACTTCTCTTTAAAATATATTCACTGTTTTACCTTCTTTCGTGTCTCTGAGACACCCATCTCTCTCTCAGTTCTCTTTCCTATCAGCTTACCTTTGTTTTCCTTTGCTGGTCCCTCCTTATTTTCTTGACCTCTACACATGGAAGTGCTCAATCTGGGGAACTTACCTTCTTTCCTCTCTACATTCACTTTCTGGCCGTCTATTCCAATACAGTGGCATTGAATACAAGCTATACCCCGATGGTTCTCACATTTCTATCTCCTGCTTCAACATTTCCCCTGACATCTAGATTTAACTATCCAATTGTCAACTCTGCATCTTCGCTTGAGTATCTAATATACATCTCAAACTTACATTGTGTAAAACTGTATCATTGATCTTCCCCTCAGAAAATTTCCACATGCTCCCGGTTTCCTTCATTCCAGTGCATGGCCACATCATTCTTTCCAGGTTCAATCCAAAGTTCCTGCACTCAGACTTGACTCTTGTCTTTTGTTCACACCACACTATAACCCACTTGCAAATTCTGTCATTCTACCTTCAAATCAGATCCAGAATCTGGTCATTTATCACCACTTCCCACCATGGCCATTCAAGACCAAATACTACCACACCACGTTTCCTCTTTATTATTGCAAAGACCATTCAAAGGTATCCCTGCTTCACCTTTGCCCCATAACCATATCTCCTCCATATATAGTCAGTTCATGAAACTCCTATGCTCAATGTTTTCAAATGGCACCATCTCCTCTAGAATAAAATCTAAAGTCTATACACTATTCCTACACACTGAAAGGCAGAGTTAACATGGGTTTTTCCTTTAAGGAGTGATTTATTGTATAAGTTTAAAAACAAACAAAACAGCCAACAAAACCAATTTGTACACAATGTAATGGTCAGCTATGAAATTTAACTTTTCATTTAAGGACAGAAAATTCCCTTAATATGCATTAAAACGATGTCATTTGTCTCCACTGGCATCATAAGCTGACATTAAAAAGTAATTAGACATTAAATCTAATTTCCAATGTACATAGTGAACACTCAATATATCTGTTGAGTAAATAAATGAAAGCTTAGGAAATAGACTTTTATTTCTTACTTATGATGATGAAGGCCATATATATCTACTGTGGAAGGTATGGTATTTCACATATTTAAATTACATTTTTACCCCAATACACTATTATCTCCATTTTAAAGGAAGCCATAATTTTGTGGTTCAGAAAAGTTCAATGCCTTTCTCAGGGCATCATAAGAAATGGCAGAGTTTGAGATTTGAACAATGGTCTGTGTGGTTTCAATGCCTGTGCTTCTGCCATGGCCATATCATGAAGAGTCATTACATATCTGTAAGACTTTTAGGATTACATGGTGAGCAAAAGTAGGTTTACAACTGAGAGTTTATTCTTGTATTATTATTTATTAATTATTGTATTATTTCTCATACAAACAACTGTAAATCTACTTTTATCCCATCCTCTATAATGCTATCATCATTATTATCTTGATAAACCTCCAAAGATCATTGAAAAGTGAGAGGAAGATAATCGTGTCTTTAGTCTACAGATGGGCATACTAAGCTCCAAAGAGGTTCAAGGTCAAGCAAGGAGATTTAGAGTCCAGTCTTCTGCCCCCTTTGCCCAGTATGTCTTCACTGCTGTCTCATGCTATGTTACCTCTATTTTTCTTAGCTAAATGAATTGGACCCATTCACTCTTTATGTCCCAGAATGAATTTTTTAGAGTTTATAATCTCATAATATTTATAGTTTATTAGTCACCTTTCTCATATACTATCCTTTATAATTCCCTATCTCCTGGAAGGTAGGAGCATGATGCTGTTTTCTGAAGATGTTCTCAAGCTCATGGGAAGCTGAAATCAATTAGTCAAACTTCAAATGTCAAATTTCAATCAGGCATTTACTTATAAAATGAAATCAAAACAATTTCAAAATTTGTTTACTTGTATATTGTGACATAATCCAATAAAGAACCATATTCAGTGTGATGAAAATTTTCTAGATTTCACTGTAATTTTGAGAATCAAGCTTCTGTTAACCAGTCATGACTTAACCCTATTCACAACGAAAATGTTCCTTTTTGTCAGTAGCCTCTGTGTTGAATGATCCTTCTATGGTCAAGGGGAAGAGCCAAAGAAGAAAATCTTATTGAGGATACAGAGAAGTAGGATAACTGTGTATAGCCTCTGCCAAAAGAAGACTGATCAGCAAAGCCTAGTAAATATGAAACCCCAGCTGGCTGAGTGAATCAAGATGAAAGTATAGTTATTAGAAGCATAGCTTTATTTCAGTTCTCCAAGTAAGAAAACAATAATTCATACAAAGCTTTGCAATGGGGTCAACTCTATGGAATGATTAAATGAATGAATGGTCATTCAGTCATCCAACAAGTATGCCTGCTGCTTTCAAGGCACTGTTGTCAGTGTCATAAAGGGAAACCCTTTGTGAAATGCTCTGTTGTG
The DNA here is from genome assembly GCF_054644295.1 of Miniopterus natalensis. Taxonomy (NCBI): domain Eukaryota; kingdom Metazoa; phylum Chordata; class Mammalia; order Chiroptera; family Miniopteridae; genus Miniopterus; species Miniopterus natalensis. The sequence continues at coordinate 1,937,837 of NC_142100.1, forward strand.
TGTACAGTTGTCTATAAATAACCTCTTTGTTTGACCTTTGCACCTAGGCACATCAGCACTTGTATGCCTGTATATCCTGTTCAAGGAAACTTTGCCCTGGGAAAGTCAGGGTTAGAGAAATAACAGTATAGTAACAATCCTGTTAGTACAGTCTACAGGAATAATTTTAACACATACACACACACAATGGAGACAAAAACCAGGTAAACCACTTTTAAGTGAATTGCTAAGAAATATTTTGAGATAAAGACAAGTCTAGTAGTTGCACAAGCTATTAACTCCAGATCATGGTCCAAGAACCAAAATAAGTGCATTTTTTTAAAAAAGTAGGTTAGTTCTTGTTTGGTTTACTAAAATTAATCCAGCAGTTGATTTTTCAGAAATCAATCAATTTTCTTAAGATATGGCATACACTGGAGGTACAATAGTTGCTGTCATGTTTGTATAGTTAATATGTTTTTTCTACATATTTTTCATGTGTGTAATTCATGATCATAAGATTCCTGAAACATTAGAATTATTTTTTTTGGATGATTCATATTCTTTATCAGTGTTGAGTAGAAAAAGGACTCTCGTAGAAAGTCCCAAATCTAAATGGATGGCCTCTCAAATGGAAGTACTTCTATGGACTGGAAAAAGGTTACTATGGCACTGGAATCAAGGGCATGCACATATTGGGGACCTACCAACTCACATGACCCAGAGTTGGAAAGGATTTCCTGACTGATTCTTTTGGCACATCTGTGAAGACTATAGGGCTCTGCAGAGAACAGTTGGATAACCACTGACTTAGCCTACCTCCTCCTTTCTCAGAGAGAAAGGTCCCAAGAAATTCAAATGCTTCATCTAAAATCATATAACCACTTATTGCTGAGCTGAAACAAGTTTCCTGATTCCCAAGACAGCACTTTCTCTCATACCAGACTCCTCTCAATTTCAGAGCCTACTGCAATCTCCCTATAGCAAAATGTGCCCTCCATTCCAGACAAACAGAGTAAGCCAGGTTGAATCTGAGCCACTCAAGGCCATGTGTCAATGCCAGTCTCCCACAGGCAGTGCCAGCCTTGGCATCTGGTCCTGGTCCCTAGCACTTATACTCTCATAATTAAAAAGCTGACATATATAAACAAACTGTAATTTAAGCATTATGTGGTCAGTAAGTAGAGGCCAGAAAGCATGAATGTTGACTCATAAGGTAAGAAGAAGCCAGTTTACAGTTTTCTAGTCTTGTTTGTTTCTGGTGACAGGTAGATAAATATTGCAATTGCAACCAAGAGCTTTTTATAACTCTTAACTCAAAATATTCCTCAACTCCATAGCAAGTTTAACAAAACATACTCTATCCCATTTGGGGTGAGTGGGACTGTCTGGGGCCCAGTGGGTTGGAGTTATTTTCAGGTTTCAGTCAGGATTTGATTACTTCCCTGAGACATGCCAGTAGCAACATTATGGGAAAATCCTTTGTGGCTCTTTGTGGACAACTAGGACAAACTACTGGCTCAGACTATAAGCGACTGTTTATGACTTTACCAGCTCTCTTCTTGGGACAGACACCATTCCCAAGAGGCCCACACAGAAAACATCTGAGAGAACTGAAGCAGACCCAGCAGCAGCAGCAGCAATAGCATAAGCTGAGACATATGCTGTTTTCCCCTTTGCTGCAGTCTGATTGTGGTCATTTTTTTGCACTAACAAGTTGTATTTCCCTTTTTGTGAAACAATCTAGAGATTCATTATTCAAATCATGATCAAGGGCATGGGCATCACCTGGGAGTTTTGTTGAACAGGCAGAACACCAATCCTCATCCCAGTCCCACGGAATCTGCATGTTAGCAAGACCCCCATAAAATACGCAGGAAATGTGAGAAGCAGTGCTCTAGAGATTAAAACCATGATTCTTTGGCTTCACCCTTAGCTTCATCTATAAAATTTTAGTGAACCACTTTGAGTTTTCTGCACATTTAAATGGAGAAATAAAAGACCACAATTAAATTCAAAACTTACTTAAAATTTGTGTGCGTGTGTGTGTGTGTGTGTGTGTGTGTTTTAATTTGCTCCAGCAGGTTTATCACTTCCAGTTTTTCTCTTAGGGCTGCTGGAGCAGAATGTTCTTTGGATCACCAGTAAGAATTTGAAGGAGGAATATACATTGTGGATTGTGAAAACCAATAGTAAATATAATTTGGCATTAAAGTACCTCTCCATTTCTGAACATCTAGTTGGCTACCAGATCCTTTAGATTTTACCTCCTAAATGATTTTTTAATCTGAGTCCTCCCTTCTATCCACTGCCTCCTGTTAGCTCAGGTCCTTATGATCTATAAAGGACATTAGAGTGGTCTCTCAACTGTACACTTGGTCTTCTTGTGTAATATTTTACTATCCTCTATTGTATTCTCCAAACTGTCATCAGAAAGAACATTCTCAAAGACAAATCTGATAATACCTTCTTGTTTAAAGTCCTTTAATGATTTTCGATAAAGGCAAGTTTCAAAATTTTCATGTAATGTCCTTGGTGAAGTTGTCTCTTTTAACCTGTCCAATCCTGTTTCTCCCATTTTCTTCCTTTTTCCCTTTTTTCTTTTATCACCTCTGTGAATCTTGATCGTTACTCTGTCACCAAGGCCCCTGATGGCACTCTACCAGCAGCACCTTCACTGAACTGTAGTGCTTGTCCACTTGTCTTTTCCTTGCATTAGTCTTTGAGGACATTGAGCCAGGAACCATGTCACATTTGTCTTTTGCATCTTGAGTATCAAGTACTATTGCCAACAGAGAGTGGGTACTCAATTAATGTTTGATGAATTAAATAATTACATGAATATAGTCACTCTGTAAAATAGCTATCATGTTATCCCTGGGAACAGTGAAAAACACACAGCAACCACAGATCTAGTGGAAACATTTTCCGTTGATTAATCTTTGAGATTCCCCAACGATGAATATTAAAGACAATTGATGTTAATAGTGAAAATTACTCATGTTAGCTCTGCCACTACCCTAAAGGGAAGTGACCTATCTCAAATCATTTATTAAACACCTAATCACCTGTCACTTCTAATGATCAGCAGGATTATAGCCTAAGACACAATCAAGCTCTGACTTCTAGGGTCTTTTCAGTCTAACACAGTAAACATGGACACCAGTCACTCTCCCAGATAGCACTCTTACTTGTGGGACTTAATGGTGTTGTCAGAAAGGGAGAGGGACAAGAGGTAAGGCCAACCAAAAAATAAATAAATAAATTGTTCTAGAAATTAGGTCTCAACCTCTGCTCTCCTGTTTCCCCACATTAGGGTTCACAGGACCTTCTATTTCAAACTCAGCTCATTTGGTCTCTAAGATCAATTTGGACCTTGAGCAAAAAGATTTCAAGGGCCCCAGCTCAGCTCTGTTGCTCAAAGGTCAAGCTGCACCTGTACCTTGTCTTCCATATTGCATCCCATTTTTCTGCTCCTAAGGCCCTGAGCCTACCTTATGGTACAGTTTCTGCTGGTGAAAACAATATCAATAATGTGATTTCACACATTAATACAACCTTACCATGTGTAAGGCACCATTCTGAGTACATTATATGTATCAACAAGTTTAATCTTTACAATAAACCTATTACTGATGTGAATTATCACACTTTACAGATGAAGGAAACAAAAATACAGAAATGTTTCCATATGCTGCTTACTTTTTGATTTCTCCTGATCATGTTTTGTCCAATTACTGTAGATTTCATGATTCTGACTTGTTAGAGTTGCCTTACCCTTCAGATATTATGCTCTGAGCTTTGAAGTTGGATCTGCATGCCCTTTGTTCCTATGCCATGTGCCCATTGCCACCTTCTGGTCCAGCCATCCTATTACAGATTCATGTGCTCACTCCATCACTGTTCTGAAGAAGAGGGCAAAAACAGCCATAAGGGCATTTATTTTCTACTTTTTTAATACAAATAATTAATTCTGATAGAATTAAACTCAGGGTATGTAATATGAACAAAACACTAAGTGATGACAGGCATTCACTCTATATAATATCAGAATTAAGAAAAGGGGAAAGACAAAGTTTGATTTTAAAAATGCATCATTTTGAGGGGAGATCCAAGATGGTTGCAGAGTAAGTGGAAGTTACACTCATCTCCTTCCAGGACCAAACTATAATTACAACTAAGATATAGAAAAATCAATCTAAATAATCAACTGAAGACCAGCTGAACAGAAGTCTCATAACCAAGGGGAAGCCACATCAAGACTAGTAAGAAGGCATATTTTCACAATGGCATATTACTCGGCCATAAAAAAATAAGGAAATCTTACTTTTTGACAGTGTGGAAGAAGCTAGAGAGTATTATACTAAGTAAAATAAGTCAGAGAAAGACAAATGCCATATGATTTAACTTATATGTGGAATTTAAAGAACATTATAAATGAGCAAACAGCACAGAAACGGACTCATAGATACAGAAAACAGACTGATGGCTGCCAGAGGGGAGGTCGGCTGGAAACTGGGTGAAAAAGGTGAAAAGATTGAGAAGTACAGATTCATAGTTACAAAAGAGTCATGGGGAGGTAAAGTACAGCATATGGGATGTAGTCAATAATATTGTAGTAACTAAGTATGGTGCCAGGTGGGTACTGGAAATATCAGGGGGATCACTGATACACGGTTGTCTAACCACTCTGCTGTACACCTGAAACTAATACATAATAATATTCAATGTAATTGTAATTGAAAAATATTTTTAAAAAAGAATGCATTATTTTGCAGGCATTCTCTTTGATACCTATTCAGGCTCCCAAACTCTTTTGGGACAAAACACAAGGTGTCCATACAAAAACTAAAGTATCTACACACAGTAAAAAATAAAACATTGCTGCTGTATTACCTGGGAGAGAGAATTTGTAAAAGCAGGTGGAACAAATTCAGGGTTTTGTCCCTAGCAAGCCTTTTCAATGGACTGCACATTCATTTCCTCTCCCATTTGCATAGTTCAGATAACAACAGCTCTGTTTCCTGCTCAGTACTGAGGTCAATGTCACAGAAGCTGTTGAGCAACAATTCCCCTTTCAGACAGTTTTATGGCCAGCTAGATGAGAAGACTTGGAGACAACAGAAAGGGTGCCATCTCTGCCTTGGTTGGAGTTCTAAAGCGACTGCATTTCCAGACACACATACATAGGGGTGCCTATAAACATCCTCCGGGGAACTTGGAAAAACAAGCTAGATTTTATTTTGCTACTCCGTATCTCTAAATCAGAACCTGCTAGCTATGGCCTCGGTATTTATATGCATTTATATTAAGCAAAGAGATTCTGATACATATTGATTAGGAAATATTACTAGAATTATCATCTTAGAAGAGCATGAACAAACTAATAGTATACATATTCGGTTCCAATAATATCAGAGAACAGAAATAAGATACGGATAAACTAAATTCAAAGAATCAGGACTACAGGAGTGCCCTTAAAGATAGAATTCTGGTCATGTTGAAATGGGCTCTGCAAAATTTAGTCAATGATGACTGCCCCTTAAAGAGATCAAATTTGAAGACAGCAGGAAGAAATTACTATATAGCTGGTCCTCACCTAAGAGACACATAAATTAAAAATTCTTAAATAATGAGAGAAAAGTTAAGACTATTAATGTGAGTCTTAGAAAAGATTCGTGATAAGGGTTTTGATTGTCCATTTACTATCTGGTACATTCAAATTTTCATTTAATTTACAAGTATATAATGAACATAAATTGAGGAGAGATATATTTATTTACTCTATTAAATAAATGATGCCTAAATGACAAATTCACAAGGAGAATTTTGCTAAGTCACAACATTGATCAGATTTTTCTTCTCATTGCCTCTCAGTTTTGGTCCTTCTATTAATAACAGCAGTTGCTTGAGTCAGGAATATCATCTGAAACAAAGCTCTGGTCATGTGATGGACTGTGAAGGTCCTATACAAGCAAGATCTGCACAGAACTGTAGGAGCTTTGGGTCTTGTTTAACTAAGATAGGTCATTAAAAGAAATGAAAAGATGTCTTCTGGAAGCTTAATTAAGGAAGTTAATTCTAGGCCTGATCATAGGCCCATTAACCTTTCTCTGTTCCTAAAATATCTTATGTAATGTCAAAAAGAAGCCAAGATTAGGGGGAAAAGCTGTGTAATTAAACCTATTTAACTTCAGAATAGAAATGTGTCAAAGGATAGAAGCAATTGGTATGAAGCACCTAACCTGTATTTATGACCCCCAAACCCACAACCCACATACCTCTTTTTGCTGTACGCTGCTCACACTTCCTTTGCTGTGGACTGGGTGACCTGCCTGGCTCATGTACCTATTGTGCTGACTGAGCTCTAGGAACTCAGTTCTGAAAATGCTGCAAGGACACACTGTCCTGGTACTGGGACAAATATATTGCTGGTTTCAATAAAGATTTTTTTTTTGCAAAACAGATTATTTCTAAAGATGTTTAAAAAGATAGTTTTCCCTAACCCACAAACACTTTTCTTCTCCATCCTGTAAGAAAGTAGCCAGGCTGGGGTTGAATTTGGTTCAACATCCAAGAAAACCTGGTGTATGAATTTTCTTCCATGAAAGTACATGGTTATCAATGTAAACTCTTCCAGAATGCCAATGTAAGGCTTAGTATGAAGGGCAGAGGCATAGCAAGAATTTGCCTGCTTTCTCAAGGACAGCAGAACTTTGCAAGGGAAGTGTAGCCAGCAGGTTCCTTCCTGTCCATTAGGAAACCATTAGTGGGCAGAGGGAGATAATGACCATCACTTCTGCTCTGCTCAGCCACCCAGCTTCCCCTTAGCTGTGTGTCCTGGGCTACACCAGTAAGGAGAGAAGCATTTTCCATTCATCCAAAACCAACCTGAAATGCTGCAAGTTTCAAATAGTAACATAAGAATACAGGTCTCTGTGAAATACCAGCAGATTATGCACACTATAGATTCTTCATGATAACTCTGTATTCTTCAGGGACCTCTCAGTGCATCTTCTAATATGAGAGTTGACATAAAATACTGGAAACCTGTAATTTTATTTGTTAAATCTGGCAACTCTAAGTAATATTTAACTGGTAATCATCACCCATCACCATAAAACAGGACACTGCAGAGAAAACTTGGAAACAGCCTTATTGTTTCATTTTACATATGAGGAAACCGAGACCCAGGGCTTTTGGGCAGAGGCTGGAAGGACTGCTTCTTCTTATTAAAAATTTATCTTTATTGTTAAAAGTATTACAGATATCCCATCTTTCCCCACTAACCCTTTCCCCTCCCCGCCTCCCCAGGCCTTCCCCAAACTACTGTCTGTCTTTGGACTAGCATATGTGCATATAAATTCTCTGGTTAACTGCCCCCATCCCTCCGAAATACCTCAGCCTGTTGCCTGTTTCCACGTCTCTGCATCTATTACTCTCATAGTTACTTAGGGGCAGTATTTGGACCAGAATCCAGTCAAGTTTATACTCACTTTTTCCCACTACTCATGCTGTTTCTCTAATAACAATGCAACATGCGTATATACATATACACACACATATTTTTCTTTTGTAAGCTGTTGAATAGGGCTTCCCAAAAGCTAACATTCCTTGAGCATTATGCTCTTGGGGCCTCTGTGCTAACTTCGTGGATATGCTCTGCCTTGCACCTTACTGCTTTTGTGGTCTTATATTGATTAAGTAGTAAGAAAAAAAAAATTTTTTTACTGCAGGGAAAGGGTCAGAAATAACTTTTCAAAACCAAAAATAAAGATGTCCTTGTTTATATCCTGTTTTTTTAAGTATTTGGGCCATTGAACCCCTCCATCAGTGTTAATAATCCATGCCAGTATTCCAGGCAAAGGGTCGTAAATACAGTTGAGTCTGTTCTGCAAAATCATTTGCGAGAGATTATTCAAGTCTAGTTGGAACATACCTTATACCTTCAGTGACTATCCTTTCAGAACCTTCTATATATACTTTGCCATGAGAAGATATGGTATGAAATGTATTATATACATAAGTCTCTCACTCACTTATGCAGAGGTGGAGGCAGATTTAGCCTTGGCTGTGATCAAGATAAACTGTCCCTCTCCGACCATCCCCTGCTATTGTCACCATCAGGTGTGCTAGTACCCTTCTTGTTTACAATAAGATTTCTTTAGGTCTTTCCCTCCTAGAAAAAACCGATTCAGAACCTCTTTATAAAATGTAGTCTTGGACTTTGAAATAATGTAGGCATACACACTAGTATAAATGAGTTTAATCTAAGACTTATATAATACTAATATTAATCCAGTTGACAATTCAGGTTTTTATTCATGTTTTAAATAAAGAATTATTCTTTTCAGATGATCAGTCCTATGGACAGAATTGCATTTTCCCAAAATTCGTATGTTGAAGGTCCAATCCTCAATATAACTGTATTTGGAGATAAGGCCTTTAAAAAGGTAATTAAAATTAATGAAGTCATAACAGTATGACCCCAATCCACTATGACTGGTGTTCTAATAAGAAGAGGAAGAGGGATATGGGAGCACTGAGATAAAGTCATGTAAGGACACAGCAATGGGCAGCCATCTGCAAGCCAAGAAGGGAGGGCTCAGAGTGATCCAACCTTGCCAGCCTTGATCTTGACTTCCAGCCTCCAGAATTGTGAGAAAATAAATTTCTGTTGTTTGCACTACCCAGTCTGTGATATTTTATTAGGGCAACTCTAGCAGACCAATACAATCCAGATAACTCTCACAAGCATTAACTAAATAATTTTAGAAGTACAAGATACATGAAAGCAAGAATTTTGTCTTGTTCATTGTGATATTCACAACACGTGCTATAGTGCCTTGCACATAACCAGTACTTACTAAATAGCTACAGAACAGAAGAACAAATATATAGCTGTACCCCATTCCCCACAGAGCCATATCATCCAATGTAACCACAATGTGAGACTGGAAGAGCAGAGGCTTTGGAGTCAGAGACTGATTTCATTAACCCTTAACCTTGGGGAAATTTTCTATTCTTCCTGGGCCTTAGTTTCTAAGCTGAAAATTGACAATAGTAATGTGTTTACCTTTTAGTTGTTGGGAAGATTAATTGAGATAATATGCCTGGCACATAGTAAACATGTGTAAAGTGACAGTTGCTATGCTAATGAAGAGCTTCATCTTTTCATTCATTTATTTACTCAACAACTACTCATTGAGCAAACCCTTTCCAGGTATCCATGATTGTTCCTGGCATTGAGAATAAATGAGTAATAAAACAATGCCTTAGCTCATGTATGTCTTATATTCTAGAGAGTGAAGTCAAAAATAATAAGAAACAATAAAATAATTTCAGAGGGTGGTAAGTGCCACAAAGAAAATAAAACAAAATAACGGGATAATGATTGTGTATGACAGGAAATGTGCAAAGGGGTATTCAGTGAAAATCTCTGCGACAAAGAGAGGGTGAGTCCTGAATAATGAGGAGATGTCAGCCTGGAAAATGTCTGGGGGAAGAGCATCCAGAGAGAACAGATGGCACAAAAGGCTTCAGGAGGAAATGATCTTGGCATATTCAAGGTTGGTGTGGCTGCAGTGCAGTGAACAAAGTGGAAAGGGGTGCAAGATGAAGTCAGTAAAATCAGCTTGGGCCGAATCATGTAAGGACTTATAGGCTAGGGTGAGAAGTTTGATTTCTTCTAAATGCAATGAGAAACGATCGTAAGACCTTAAGCAGGGGTGTGGCATGATTTGATGTACAGTAAAAGCATTGTTCTACTGCGACAAGGAGGCTGGGGTAGAAAGGCATGAGTGGAAGCAAAAGGCTGGTCAGGATTCCTGTCCATAGTCCAGGAGAGAAAGCATTGGCTTGGATTAAGATGGTGGTTGAGACGAATAAGGGATGAATGGAGATTATTGTGAAGGCAAGCGGATAGGACCTCTGATGGATCTAATGTGAACAGACATAAAAGAGAGAGAGAAGACCAAGGATGACCCATAAGGTTTCAACTTAAGAAACTAAGTAAGATGGTACCATTTATTGTGATCAGTTATGGGTAGGACGAGGTGGGAAGAACCAAGAAAGGTATTAACCATGACTTTGTCTCTATTTATTGGCAGAGTTGGTGCAAACTTCATGGCATGCACAGCAGAAGCCCGTTCTCTTGGGAGAAATCACTTTTAGTTGGTTGTCAATAACTCAGGTGAATTATCAATTCATTGACCATTGCTAAGCTTCACTCTGTAACAGGATGTGTGAAAAATGATCTGAACAAAGCTTGGGTTTTTCACTGGACTCCTATCAGAGATCTTGGTTTTCTTCCCTATGGAATGAAGTTTTTTAATGTTTATTTTTATGGCATCTCCCAACTGAACCATATCCTCTATCCTTACAGAAGCAAAGCCATGGCAGAAGCATCTCCTAAGAGCTACAAGGATGAGAGAAAAGACAAGGGCTAACATTGGACATTGAGCTCCTTGTGCAGAGTTCAGATTCCTCGCTCTAATTCCCTCCTGGCTGCTCCCCCTTCTCTCTCAGGCATTGGATTCACTGTGTCTTTTCCTTCATGCAGGGTTCATAGGACTACTACTGGCTGGCTTTAATTAGTGTGAGGTACTGAGCATCATTACAAGGTTGGTGGTGTAAAATTTCAGTGTTTTCAAGTACTACCATGTATTTGAAAGCCACAGGGAAGCTGGCCTTGAACTATACTGGAGCTGATTAAAACAGGCAGGAGTGGCGAATGTTCACAATGGCCTGGCCTGGCCCGGCCTCCAACCCGACCACCTCCTTTGGTGCTATGTCTTGCTTTCTTCATCTTGTTCATTTTCCCTCCGGTGATGGTTCCTCTGAAGTGGGCATCTGACAAGGAGGACAATGTTATGAGCAAGGAAAGAAGGCAAGTGGGAATACAGAATGTTCGTCCTGAGAAGCTGCCTCCGGTGGGTTTTTAAATCATGGAGGAACAAAACCAGAAGACGTTGCTCAGAGTGGTAGTAAGTGTGCATTTCTAGCTCAAAGCCTTCAGCAGTCTTCGTATTGTGCCCACATGAGGGTGAGCAGGGATTTCTTTCCATTATACTAAAGAGAGAAGAGAGACACAAGCGATCGTTTACTGAAAGGCACAGAAAGTGCTGGCATTTACTTGGGCAAAGTGCGTTGACCACAGGCAGTCAGCAGACACATTCTCTGCTCCTTATTCTGAAGCTCACCCGCCCGTTAACCGCCACTGCCCTTGAAGCTTAGGCGAAGTGCAAAGGCCCTTGACTGGCAAACTGAAAACTTGCCTCCATATGACTTGGCTAAATCGAGTTTGCCTTGTTAGAAATCAGAGTAATACTGGATTCTTAGGAGATGCTATTATGGGAGCTATTGATATAAAGAGGCAAGTAAATGGCTTAATATCTAACCTCAAAGCAGGGAACTTTGGAAAACTGGCCTGAAACACATGAATTACTCCACTTCCAGATTTAAATAGTTTTAGACAAAAGTCAGTTCTAAAAAGCAAATCAGCAAGGTGTGATGTTAGAGAAAAAAGTAAGGAGAGGGAGTGGCCAGGAAAGGTTAAATTTAAAACAAAGTATGGGGAATGAGAAGCAGCCAGGCGAAGAGCCAGAGAAGAAGAGAAAAGAACCGGGGTGAAAGTCTTGAGGTGGGAAAGATCTTGCAGGATTCCAGAAAGGGTCAGGAAACCAGGGGGTGATGAGGGGCTAGGAGCCTGGAATGAGCACATGGGCAGGAGCCAGATCCCACATGGCTTTTAAAACAGGGTAAATGTTTAAAAGTTTTCTAAGTAGAATTAGAAGTCACTAAAAAATTTAAGCAAGGGAAAGAAATGAGTTAGTTTTATGTTGTTCTGTTTTGTGTTTTAAAGATCTCTCTAGATACTGTGTGGGGACTGGCTTGTCAGTGGCGGGCGGAAGGGCAGAGTGGCAGCAGACACAGGTTACATGGCCACTGCAGGGACCTGGGCCGTAGACAGGATGACCTGGGCTGGCATGGTGGCAACAGGAGGTGAGGAGGAGGAGACCGTTTAAGGAACGTTGCCTATGTGGAATCATCATGCTCAATAGACTGGATATTTGAAATGATGGAAGGACAGAAATCAAAGATAACTCCTAAATTTTTGGTCTGAGCCCAGGAGTGGTTGGTAATGTCCTTTTTCTTTGGGGATTAGATTAGGAGGGATGAAAGCCAAATGTGCGGAGACAAAGTTGGAGAGCAGGAGAAAATCAAGAGTTCCATTTTGGATATCTTAACACTGAGATTCCTTTAATGCATCTAATTAAAAGCATCATCTACAGTCAGTTATACAGTTAAATATATGAGTCTGGAGGTCAGATGAGAGGTTAGGAATGAACACATAAAAGTGGGGGCTTTATCATAGCAATGGCATGTAAAGTCATTAGATGAATGAGCTATGCTAGGGAGAGAGCAGTAAGACAAGAACATGACCCAGAGCTCAAAAAGAGGAGAGACTTACCTTCGTGATAGACAGACAGACAGGCAGGGCACCAGCTCGGGGAGAACGGAGCTGAGAGACCCACTACAGACAGTGTGTCCCCCACTCAATGCCTAGTGCCTATCTAGAAACCACAACCAATCCGTGGGAGAAGTAAGTGAAATAATGCATAGAAAAACATTTTGTGAACGACAACTTATTATTTAATACCAATATAATTATTACCTTATTGTCTAATCTTTATTTGTGTTTACTGCTTTTCTTCTCATGAAGAGGTAAACTCCTATAGAAAAAAGGTACCATTATGTCCACTGATGGTCCTATAGCACCGATAACAAGTAATGGGTAACTAACAGGTTGACTGTTATTTTTACTATGTTCAACAGAATAACTGGCCAATGCCTGCTTCTGGTTGGCTTCTGAGAAGCCCTCTCTCAGTCCTTGCTCCTTGATGAAGTTTCACATGTGCAGGGCAGACATCAGAACACCTTAGTCCTGATGAAAGCACAGAGAAAAAGCTCAAATCAATACGAATGGGAGCAATGCTCCTCTCTTCAGGATGAGTGTGTATTTTTCTACTTTGCTTTGCCAAGAAAATTCAAAGTCACATATTAGAGTAAAACAATTCACTTGAACTAAAAGGAATAAAGGATTTAATAAAATCTCTTGTAAGAACTCTGGACTTAAGCTTACTTCTGTACGGGAAACATCAGTATGTCAGACCATCCATGATAGTAGAGCAAATGCTACTGGAGAGCTTTGTGAGAGGAAAAAAGTAAACTTTCTTATTATCCTCTGTCAGGTTGTTTTGCCTACTTATCAGTGAAGGCTTTTACTTGGTTCATATCTTGCTAAAGCCACATACAGCTTTGAGAAACAAAAAAGTAAAAGATTCTCTCACTTACATTAGAAATTCACCTTCTCATACACTTCTAAACCTCCTTCTCCACCTAAATTTCCCCAAAGCTGAGATAATAAAAAAATATTAATTTTACTGCTTAATCTTAATTCCAAAAGTAGATAAAAAGCACTAACAAAAAATTACAGGCCAATATCTCTGATGAACATAGATGCAAAATCCTCAACAAAATACTAGCAAACTGAATCTAGCAATATATTAAAAGGCTCATATACAATGATTTATTCCTGGGATGCAAGGTTGGTACAATATCCACAAATCAATTAAAGTGATACACCACATAAACAAAATTAAGGATAAAAAATCACATGATCATATCAATAGATTCAGAAAAATATTTGACAATACCCAGCACCCAATTATGATAAAAACTCTCAGCAAAGCATGTTTAAAGGGAACATACCTCAACATAATAAACATATGACAAACCCACAGCCAACAGCATACTCAATGGGAAAAAACTTAAAGCATTTCCCTTAAGATCAGGAACAAGCCAAGGATGTCCTCTTTCACACTTTTATTCAATATAGTCCTGGAAGTCCTAGGAACAGCCATCAGACAAGAAAAATAAATAAAAGATTTCCAACTGGAAAGGAACAAGTTACAGGGTTATTATTTGCAGATGACATAATACTGTGTATAGGGGACCCTAAAGACTCCACCAAAAACTACTAGAACTGATAAATAAATTCAATAAAATATCAGGATACAAAATAAATATTCAGAAATCAGTTACAATAGCCTAGATATGGCTAGTTCATTATACACCATTAATGAACTATCAGAAATAGAAACTAAGAAAATAATCCCATTTACAATAGCATCCAAAAAATAAAATACCTAGGAGAAATTTAACCACTGAGGGGAAAAAAACTGTTCTCAGAAAATTATAAGACACTGAAGAATGAAATTGAAGAAAATATAAATAAATAGAAGCATATACCATGGTCACAGATAAGAAGAATTAACATTGTCAAAATGTCCATACTACCCAAACAAATCTATAGATTCAATGCAATGCCTACTCAAATATCAATGGTGTATTTCACAGAACTAGAACAAATAATCTGAAACTTTATATGGAACCATAAAATACCCTAAATAGCGACAGCAATCTTGAGAAAGAAGAAAAAAGTTAGAGGAACCACATTTCCTGATATCAAACTATACTCAAATCCATAGTAGTCAAAACAGCATGGCACTGGCATTAAAACAGACATGTAGATTAATTGAACAAAATAGAGAGCCCAGAAATAAATCCACACTTATATGGTGAATTAATATTTGACAAAAGAAGCAAGAACATACAATGAGGTAAAGACAATCTATTCAATAAATGGGGTTGGAAAAAATGGACAGGTACCTGCAAAAAATGAAACTAAACAACCTTCCTACACTATATATAAGAATAAACTCACAATGGATTAAAGACTTAAACACAACACTCAAATCCATAAAACTCCTAAAAAAGAAAACATAGGCAGTAAAGTCTCAGCTATTTCCTTAGGGCATGTTTTTTTTCTGATATATTTCCTCTGGCAAGGGAAACATAAAAAGAAATAAACAAATGGAACTATATCAAAATAAAAAGGTTTTGCACAGCAAAGGAAAGCATCAGCAAAACAGAAAGACAATCTACTGAATGGGAGAATGTATTCACGAAAACGTCCAATAAGGAGTTAATATCCAAAATTCATGACGAACTCATACATCTCAAAAAAACAATAAAATTTTAAAAATGGGCAGAGAACCTGAATAGACAGTTCCCCAAAGAAGACATACAGATACCAAGAGACATATGAAAAGATGGTCAACGTCACTAATCATCAGAAAGATGAAAATTAAAAGCACATCTGTCAGAATGATTATCATCAATAAATAAACCAATAACAAGTGTTGGTGAGGATGTGGAGAAAAGGGAGCCCGCATGTTCTGTTGGTGGGAATGCAGACTGATGCAGCTACTGTGGGAAAATGTGCGGAGGGTCCTCAAAAATTAAAATGGAATTGCCATTTGACCCACTCATTTCAGGTGTGGATGTATGTACAAAAATACAAAACAATAATTTGAAATAATATATGTACCCGTATATTCATTGCAGCATTGTTTACCATAGCCTAGATATGGAAGCAACTCAACTGCCCATCAATAGACGAGTGGTTAAAAAGTGGTGGTATAAATATACAATGGAATATTACTCGGCCTTAAAAAAATGAAATCTTAACATTTGAAACAGCATAAGTCACTCAGAGAAAGACAAATACCACATAATTTCACTTATATGTGGAATCTAAATAACAATATAAACAAACAGACAAAACAGAAACAGACTCATAGATACAGAGCACAGGCTGATAGTTGCCAGAGGAAAGGAGGGTTGGGGGATGGGTGAAAAAGGTGAAGGGGTTGAGAAGTACAGATTGGTAGTTACAGATAGTCACAGGGATGTAAGTGCAGCAGGAGAAATTTCGTCAATAATATTGTAATAAGTATGTATTGTTGCAGGTGGATACTGGAAATATAAGGGGTGACACTTTGCAAAGTTTATGATTGTCTTACCACTATGATGTACACCTGAAACTAATACAAAATTATATTGATTGAAAACTGTAATCGAAAAAGATATATAAAAAATTTTGTTTAAATCTTTACTGATCAAAGAGGAAGAGGCTTAGAGGTTAAGCTATATCATCAGAAAACAGTTGAATGTGCTTTGAAAACATATTTTTGGAAGATGCACACTACTCTACTTCCCCCCTCATGAGAAACAAAATCCCATGACAGCACCAGCACTGTGAGGCCTAGACTTGGAACTGGAAGGGACATCAACCTGACACAAAGTTTTCTAGACTTATAATCAAAGAGAATCCTAATTTGTTGGCTATGGGACCTTAGACAAATTATTTCTCTGTGCCTACCTTTTTTCATCCTAAGGATGGATAGATATCACTTACCCTGCATGGTTCTTGTGAGGTTCAGATACAAACCACAAAATGCTGGTACAAAGCGTTGTGGAAGATAAAGGACAGGAGACAAGCAAGCAAAACCCAGGTGCCTGTTTCCTCCTCCTGTGGCGGCCATAAGGATTCAGGGACCACAGGGGGACACAGTAATGACAACACATGATAGTTTTGAACTCTTACTATATTTAGGACACTGAGAGAAGTACTGTCATGAAAATTAAGACGTTTTCCTAAAGTCACTGAGCAGAAAATAGTGGAGCTGGAATTCATACCCAGGCACTTGGACTCCGGAATTCCTGGTCTTCCCGCTGCAATATCCTGACTCATGGGTACAGGGAAAACAGGTACATGGAACCCAGGATACTTGAGTTCTATTGTTCATTTCCCACAAATTATTTTGCCCTGGGGAAATCAACTAATTTATCTGACCCTCAGTCTTCCCAATTGTAAAATGGGGATGCTGGACACTATTGAATTGCTAAGGTCATGTCTCTTCTTTTGTCCTATAGGCCTGTGATTTCTTTTTCAGTTATTATTATTATTTAATCCTCACTTGAGGATATTTTTATAGATTTTAGAGAGAGAAAGGGAGGACGAGAGAGGGAAACATCGATATGAGAGAGAAACAGCCTCCCCATAGGAGCCCCAGATAAGAATTGAACCCACAACCTTTCTGGTGCACAGGACAATACTCAACCAACTGAGCCACCTGGCCAGGTTACTTTTTCAGGTTTATTGAGATATAATTGAGGTATAACATTGTATTAACTTAAAGTATACAACATAATAATTTGATGCATGCATACATTGTGAAAAGATTACCATAATAAGCTTAGTTAACACCCATCATTCATATAGTTACAAAATGTTTGTGTGTATAACGAGAACTTTTAAGATCTACTCTCTCAGCAACTTTAAAATATACAATACAGTATTGTTAACTATAGTCTTCATGTTGTACATCCCCAGAACTTGAAGGCTGTACCTTCTGTTTGTGGTCCTATAATTTATGCTCCTTTTAATCAGTTAAAGTCATTCAGCTTTTCAAAACTCATATATTGTCTGGGTGACAGAATAGAAACTATGAAAGTCTGTAAGAAAGGTTAAAACAAAACAAAACCCTAGTTCTACCTCAAAGTTCCCAAAATGAAAGGAAGTGGTGTTTTTCAGACATAATGGGACATTGTACAGTGCTTCTCCATCTCAGTCTAGACAGAGTTTCCTGCTGCACTGAGACATGAAAGACTTTACAGTATGGATGCCAAGGGAAAGTGATGGATCTGAAGTGATGAGAGAAGACCTCAAAGAAGCTGAGGCCACAGTCACAGCCCCACCGTGATAACCAGTCATCACATACCCATTGCACCCGGGGAAAACGGACTGCTGCTTACAGAGGGAAGGCAGCACTCATGGGGCAAGGCCATGACTGGAAGCCAAATCCAACCCTAACATGCTGGTCCTTTCCTTTAGCTTCCTGTTTAATAGCATCACGAAGAACTCAAAAGATCAGATTTTCTTGATTCAAAATGGTTAGGCCTCAAATTTCAAGGTGTAAAATGATGGTGTCTCCTCTTAAACAGTAAAGTCCGGTAAGAAAGGGCTGAGGAAAGCCCCGTCATGGCTCCCCTCTAAACCACTGGAGCATCAAGTTACATAATACTTTTATTATAGTGTGGAATGCATGTCCCCAGGGTACTCCTTTGGGTTCAACTACACTGACAATTCAATTCTCAGTAAATGAATGCTAATTAAAACACTAGGGGAAGGACCTTCATAACTGAACAATGAGAAAAATGCAGCATACATTTGTTTAAAGGTGCTTGCAAGCTGACTTTAGGAATCAAAAATTGATCTCTAGGAGCTCATAGGCAAAACCAGGTCTGAAAAGCCTTTCCTACTTAGCCTGTGTGTTAAATCTGCATCTTTTTTTTCTCTTGCCTTTTTGGTAACTGCCATCCTAAGAGGATGAAGTGATCTCTCATTATTGTTTTCATTTGCATTTCAACAGGTGTAATTTTTAAAAATTTTTTATTGAATTTATTGTGGTGACATTGTTTAATAGAATTATGTAGGTTTCAATCTGCATCTTGAGTAGGGGTTGTTTTAAAGCTTTGTGGGGGTCTAAGTCTCACCTTCACATTTGTCTCTTGAAAAATGTTTTTGAGTATGTTTCTCAATCCTAGATTCTGTGAAATGTAGGCCAGAGTGGAACCAATGGTGTGGAAGCCTATTTCTGATTTACTCTCAGACAGGTAGCTGTGATCTCTCTAAATTAAAGTCTCTAGGAGGGAATACTCTTTGACACACCGATGCTTTCATAAAGCTGTAGAATTAGATAATGCCAAGGTTAGAAGCATTCAGAAGCAAGCTTCTGGTTTAGGGTAAAGAATGTTTAATTCTAATCTTAGCCTCACCAATAATTCTAAGACAGGATGTAAATAATTTAGCCCTGATCCTGATTACAGAGTTAAGCCTATTTGATGAAAAAATGAGATATTACATTTTAAAATAACTTTATATATAAAACTATCTTCAGTAGCTGGATGAGTCTAGCATAAATAATATGAGCCTTTTATTTATTTTTCTAATTCAGATGGCTCTGGTACATACATATATTTTAGTAGGCATATTATTAGTAAAATATAAGTTATCCTACAATACAAAATGTTTGCTTCATCCCACACAATGTCTAATTTTTATACTAGTCCCCAACCCCAGTTGCTAACATAATTGTATTGACTGTCAAGCCTCTCAGTTTCTACATTTCCTTTGGCTCTTCCTTTCTAGTAATAGTTAATTTCAAAAGCTCCAGGATTGTATTAAATCCAACCTATTCAGTGTCCTTAAGGATCTATGGGAAAAACAAATTCTATAACCTCTTTCTAAGCCTAAAAACTTTTATGAGTAAATTCTGTGCAATCTGAATTCTTTGATTGTGAAAAAATGTCCCCAAAACCACCCATTGGGAGGCCTCCCATACACTTACTAATCCAGCCCAGCTCAGAGGCCTTGACAGCTCCAGCCGAGCTGCTGAGACACCCCTTATGAATATGCAAAGACAATCTTTCACTTACAAAAGAAACTGATATACCCATTATGGCCTGCGGTTAATCAAACCTCCATTCACTTCCCTCTGCTTTGAGAACACTCATCAAGAAAATGTGTTGCTAAGCAAACTTAGCGGTAAGAACCCGGTTCTCATAAAAATGATTGCCTAGAGGCCAGCTTGCCTAGAAGTAAGGACCCAGGATATTTCCAGCTTCTAATTTGATTTCCTATAAAATCTAAGCTCATCATTCAGTTAAAGAAAGATTTGAAGGTTGCTCACACATTTCTCATTTTAACAAGTTAGAGTTTACACACACACATATGCACACACTCACTCCTACCAGGCCCTTCCACTTGCTCCTGTCACTGCTTCTTGGAAAACATCCAAGTTTAGGCCAAGGAAATGCACAATAGAGAAGCCGCTGATTTTCCAAGCATCTGGTGAATTCACAACTTTCACTGAACCTTACATAATGTAACATCAATATTCATTATTTTAGAAAATTCAGAATTTATTTAGGGCACAAACTGATATATAAAAGAGTTCTTCAAAGAATCAAATATTTCAAAAACTCAATTGGTGATGGATAGCTTTCTTATCAAAGACAAAGGACTGCATCCATGCTGAAGAACAGGTGTGTACCTTCAACATCAATTTTTCACAAAAACATTCTAAATAATCACTCTGTGTACATGTAAAAATATTTTAAAATTTTGACAATTAGAGCTTCAATTTAGATTGGTGGGTTTTTGCTTCCTTTTAGATGCAATTCTAAATTGCATCTGTACCACAAATAATTCCTAGGATATTCCTGTTCTAATGGTTTGTTAATTTAAGAAGAAGACTTTTTAACATGATTTCCATAGATATCTATCTTAGTTATTCCCACCTCCCCAAGGAAACACTCTGAAGAGAAAACAGAAAGGACATTACATAACAAACTCTTAATGAGTACACAGGAGTAGAAATTCACATCCTAGTTTTGCAACTAATTTTCAGTGCAACCTTAAAAGATCACTCAAAACTCCCTGTGCCTTGGATTCCATCGCTCCAGAATGGAGACTAGCACTTCCCACAGCACCAGAGGAGACTTAATCCTGCCCACACAGTAGTTTAGTGTCTTTCATAACTACCTGGATCATCAGAGTCTGTCTAGGTTAGTCAAAACCTCGGTTTTGAAGTATCTAAGAACTGATTTCCTCCAATAAGTGGTGGGTCCAGTGGTCTGAATTGCCATTCCAGTCAACATTTTCAATCTTCCACTTGAAGAAAGAATCCAAGGAGATGTGACAGTTCTCAGGCATTTGGAAATTGTATTATGGTCAAAATAATAAAAAAGGGTAACATCTGATTTATTAAGCTTGTTTTTGAAAAATTAGTATTCTAGATTGTGGGTGTAGATTATAGATTGTCATATAATGTTTATATTTACTTGCTTTATTCCAAATAAAATTGCTTTTACCCTTTACTAGACTTTTTTTCATATAATAAATTTGATTATAAAGTTATGTGTTTGCCCTCAAACTAGTCTGTTTTGGTATAAATATTATTTAATATGAGCTAGGACATAACAACAACAATTGCCCTCTAAGACTTTTTAGCTCCACTCAACTTTGCACTTCTTGAGGATGGGACTTGTGTGATGTTTTAATCTGTATCCCTGGCACAGTATTTGGCACATGTAAGGTTCAAATTAATCAATTTTGATTAAAAAATAAATAAATAAATAAATAGCTTGCTTATGTAATATTTTACATCAGTTTGATGGTGACCATTTGTCAGTGCTTCTCAGAGTGTGGTCCCCAATCATCTGAGGACTTGTCAAGAGCTAAGAGTCCCAAGCCCTACCAGAGGCCCACTGAATCCCAGTCTTTCTTGGTAGGGACCAGAAATCTCTAATTTCAAAAAACTCCTGGGTGGTTCTTGGGCAGATTTCTGTTAGAGAACCTCTGCTTTGCTTTTTTTTTGTCTAAAAAGCATAATTTTTCGCTATGTTGGAACTCTTCAGTCAACATGAAACAAAAGGCTATTCTCATACGTGAGAAACTCAAGTTCCAAAGCTTTCATTCTCATACTTGGTCTGAGGACTCATATTTTTTATTCCAAAAGCCGTCAGCAATGCCAATGCCTAGGTGACTATTTGCTGCTAAATCCATCTCTAATACCAGATGCATGAAAGCAGTTTCTATTATATCTGTTTTGCCATCCAATTGACATGGGTTGGTTGATCAGTTAATGTTTTCCAATAAAAAAGAGCTAATAGACCTTTGAGTCAAGTGTGTGTGTGTGTATACGTGTGTATGTTCTCATGTGTGTGTATTTAAATGTTTGATTTTCTTTTGTTTTCCTTTATTCAGGTAATTTATCAGCTTGCAACTAGTCAAGTATTTCTTCTTAATAGCATAGGTCATGCTTACTTTTTCAGCCTACTGTTGGCATCTAAAGCTCCTATCTTCTCAGACCATTTGTGTATGACCTCTACCCACTTTTCTACATCTATGGAAAAAGTTCCTTGTGGGGCACTTGTGGTTTTTTATATTCAGTCATAAGTAAAACATCTGAAAGAACAAGCTAATGAACACGTGGGTCTAAATTCCTGAAAGATATCTTCCTCAGGGTCACCATGACATAGCTCTATGAAGAAGCCCTCCTCTAATCACCGTTGATGTGAATCAGTGTCTCATCAAAGCCTTCAGTGAAGTTTTTCATCCATGCTCTTTTTCTTATAATTGACATGTCTGGCACTTCTGTGAACATTGTAGTTACAGCTGCTGTAACATGACAAATTTTTTGAGGGTGGTAAGTGATGGCATGTCTTTAAAATTTTTTTCTTTTATTTTACCCTTGATCTCTCCCAAGAACATCAGGAAAAGTCCAAGTTAAGATGCTTAATTCTATGCAGGTGACAGTATAGGGATGTGAATTAGCAATTAAGTATAATTCTGTCTCTCAGAACTCAAAGGTCCAGAGAATTAAAATTGATGATGGGAGAGAGGGGCACACTGAGTAACCCCAGCATATTTGCTGGGACATCAGCTCTTCCAGGCCCACCTCTGGGCCTCTGGAGAGCTCACATATTCTCCCTGAGGGCCAAGGGTCCCTTCGGAAGTGCTGATCAGTCACTCCTTTACTTTATGGTCTGCATTCTGGGTGCCCTGGGATTTGATAATTTCACTTATTAATCATCACTGTTATTGACTTGCTCTATTCTATGAGTCCCTTGATTATGCAGTTATTTTGGTCCTTATATGTTCTGGACTATTTCAAAATTTATACAATACAAATTGAATTGGAAATAGAACAAAGGTAGAAGGGTTCTCCCTTTCCCAGAATTACAATATTTTTATTAAGCTCAAAACAAAACATCATTCTATCTAGGTCTCCTATTGTGCCCCTGCTATAAAAATTACTTCATTTTATTTGAATTTTCAGTGTTTTTTTCCTCCATGAAATTATATCCACCAAAGAACAACATTTTTAAAAACTTGCAACTGGTTTTCTCTGACTTGTGTCAGACAGGAATGTGAATGTGAGCACCCCAAGACCAGGGCTCTCAGCTCCCCATCAACTTGGGCCCTGGCCAAGAACAGTAGAGTGACTGTCCCCTCCGAGGTGTCCTAATTGTAGAGCCAGCTCTAACCTGTCTGCTAACTGCTCCTCTTCTATTAGACACTGAGGAAATGAGAGTTCAGCAACCAGCCCAGAAAGGACCAAGTGCCCTAATGCAGCTCCCTTCCAGAGCCTTTGCTTTGTATGACTTAGCCAGATCTGCCAGAGATGAAATTGAGACCCCTCTAGATGCTCAGTAAAATTGCTAATTAAATCAGAGAAACTAAACAGGATCTAGTGCATGTCTCTAATGCAGCTGGCCCTAGGGAAGCAGTGAATGTCAGCAAGCAGTTCAAGGCAACTCTGTAATATTCATTTCATGTTGCTTAAATATGTTAAAAGGACCAAGCTTACTGGCTTCTGGTACTTGACAAACCAGACTACTCTTGGGTCATATCTGAACAGACAGCTGTGTCTGAGTGTGCCAGGGAAAGCCTTCCCACGCAATCAAGTAAAGTTAGCACAAATTTCCCAGACTAGCTAAGAAGTGGTATTACAGCCAGTCCCATAAAACAGTGGTGGCAAGTTATGCGTATTGTTGATTCTTTCATGCACACAGTGGTTCTTTCACCCATTTTTTATTCATTTGTCACTCAATGATTATTTATAGAGTTCTAATCTGGGTCTTACCTGCTAGGCACATAGTTAGTGACCAATTCTGACCATGCTTGTATTTTCTCATGTATCAGTCAGAACCTTTCCTAAAAAACCTACAGGATGCAATTCTTTTTTTTTTTTTTAATATATTTTTATTGATTTTAAAGAGAGAGGGAGAGAGAGAGAGAAAAACATCAATGATGAGAGAGTCACTGATCTGCTGCCTCCTGCACAACCCCTGCTGGGGATCGAGCCTGCAACCCAGGCATATGTCCTGACCCAGAATCGAACTGGGATCTCCTGGATCATAGGTCGATACTCAACCACCGAGCCATGCTGGCCAAGCTGCAGGATGCAATCCTTGATGATAAAACAAGACTGTCATAATTATTTAATTTTTTAACTCTATAATAAAGGGGAAGAATGAGTGAAGCATTCAAAGTCAAGTAGAAGTTTCAATCTAAGCCAGGAATGGAGTTAAGCTGCCTAACATCTAACCTAGTCTTGCTTCTCCTTGTCACCAGAGGGAGTTTGTATGAAAATAAGATTCTTGGGGATCCAAAATGGTAGTAGAGTAGATGGAAGTTACACTCATGTCCTCCCAAGGCCATATCAAAACTACAAATAAATTAAAAACAATCAACCTGGAGCACCATCTGAAGACCAATTGAACAGAAGTCTTATTATAACTAAGAATATACAGATGAAGCCAGGACGAGACTGCAAGGAAAGGCAGAGAAAATAAAAAGGCTGGCCCTGCACCCACATGTGGCAGTTGAGAATCTGGAGGGATATCACGGTTGCAGAGGGCCCCGCATGAGGAGCAAGGGATCTCAACCCTATGCTGGACTGTCCAGCCCAGAGTACCAGAGCCCAGAGGAGGAGCTCACATAACATCTGGTTGTGAAAATCAGAGGTGATTCCATCCGCCAGGGTGAGAGGAGAGATTCCTGGAAATCCAGATGACCTTTTAAAGGGCCAATGGACAAAATCTCACTGGCAGAAACTCACCTGGGCCTCTGATGATGGGATGGTGCCTCTAAGGGGACTGAAATCACACAGGGAGCAATTGGGTAGTGTGTCTTCCGGGTGAGGGCTGGAGAGAGAGTCACCAATGTCTCTGTGCTGAGTCCCTCTCCCATACCACCCACAGATGCCATCTGTCCTTGGTCAAGCGCTCCCCAACATTTGGCATTTACCTGGGTAGATGAGCTAACCCCAACCTGGCAACTCCCTGAGCCCTAGCCCTACCAAGCTCGCACCCCTTGGAGGGATTATCTCTCTATGGCCAGGCTGAGCCAATGTTCAGTCTTTCTTGAAAAATTCTTGAGTACATACAGGCAAACTCAGGGGGTGCCAGGGTCACAACGGTAGAGCCTGAGTGTGGCTTTTGGAAGAGGACCATTTTTCCCAAGTTCCCGACAGATGTCACTGTTCCTGTGTTGCCCACTCCCCTACAACTTCAGCTTAGGGAGATAGTCTAGTCCCACCTTACTGAAGAGTTGAGGCCCCACCCTGCCAAACTCACACCTTGCAGAAGAATCTCTGGCTGCAGCCAGCCTGGGACTGTATTGCAGTCCTTGTTGAAAAACTGGTGAGGAAATTCAGGCAAACTCAGTGGGAGCTAGAGACACACAGAATGAGACTGTGTTATGTTTAGAGCCCTCCTTCTAAATCTTAATCTGTTTTAGCCTGATGAACTCTTCTGACTCTACCCAGGCAATTCCCTGAGACCCTGCCTCACAGCAAAAATCCACAGGCTCCAGGCAGGTGGCAGCTGGCCTTGCTGGACCCTGACACTTTTGCTAAGTGGCCTCACACTCAACACCAGGGCCAAATTTGAATCTGTATTAAGATGGTAAACACCATTTGCCCCTACCTAGTGAGTCCTTGAGAATATGCCTCAAACAACTCATGTACTACTTGAAGCTCTTTCAGTGGCTGAGCCTAAGAAGGAGCTAAATGGTGGCAGTGGATCTTGGGGTGCCTTGAGCCTTTTATTGACTAGCTTAGGCCCAGGACTGGTGGCACCTGGCCTTGGTATGCAGTTTAGCTTCTCCCATGTGTCCCTAAGCCCAGGAGAGACACTGACCAAAAGTGGAATGCCTTGTAGATCCTAACAAGTAGCCCAAAACCAGTCACAGACAGCATCTGACATTGACCAGCACCTGAGTTCCTCCCAAGAGGCCCCAGAGCCAACATACCAGGGGGCTGACTTCAGACCATATGACAACACAACCACATTAGCTCCACAAGCGGCAAACCAAAAAGGAGGTCTTGACAGGCACCAGAACCTGATGAAGCAATTTCCAGGTCATGGGATCAGCCCTAGTACAGCAGCTTGTACACTAGGACGTGTCCTCAGAGTCAGCCAGCCAACAACAAATAAGACTCCACTACAACAGGAGAGCTCTCATGACGGATACAAGAGACATTCCTGGAGCACCAAGCTCAGGTAACTGGGGAGGCTGCATCATTGAGTGACACAGGACATGCACTTCATAAGACCATCTTACCCAGGCTAGGAGATTTAACAGGTCTACCTAATACATAAAACCAGATACAGAAAGGTAGCCAAAATTGGAAAACAAAGAAGCATGCTTCAAATGAAAGAACAAGAGAAATTTCCAGGAAAATAAATAAATAAATGAAATGGAGGGGAGTAATCCACCAGATACAGGATTCAAAACAACAGTTACAGGAAGCTCAAAACCTTAGTAAGAACATCAACAGCATTAAAAAAAGACATAGAACCCTAGCTGGGTTTGCTCAGTGGTTAGAGCATCGGCCCTCAGACTGAAGGGTCTCAGGTTCAGTTCCAGCCAAGGACATGTACCTCGGTTGCAGGCTCAGTCCCTGGTCCAGATCAGGGCAAGTGCAAGTGGCAACCAATCGACGTGTCTCTTTCACATCAGTGTTTCTGTCTGTCTCTCTCCCTTCCACTCTCTCTGAAAAGCAATGGAAAAAATATCCTTGGGTGAGAATTACAAAAAAAAAAAAGACAAAGAACTCATAAAAAATAGTACTCATAAATGAAGACTACAATAACTGAAACAAAGAATAGAGCAGAATAAGCCAACAGAAGATTAGATTATCAAATCAGTGATCAGGAGGAGAGGTAACAGAAAACACCCAATCAAAGCAGCAAAAAGGAAAAGCAATTTTAAAATAAGGAGGATAGTTTAAGGAACCTCTAGGACAACATCCAGTGGAACGACACCTGTATTGTAGGGGTGCCAGAAGAAGAAGAGAGAATGGCACCTTGTAAAGTAGGTTAGTTTCTGGAGCTATGTTGTTAGACCCGTCGATCCTCATAGCAACCCCATGAGGCACACTGATAGGCATTCATTTATTTCTTTCATTGTTCATTCATTGTTTTCGTTACTTTTATTTTCCTTTCCTTTATTCTGTCAGTAGATGAGCATTGTTGATCATCTCCCTGTTCTGGGCCCTGTTACTCTATTGTCCTGTACTCTCCAAAATGGTAGCCCCTCACCAAGGGGAGCCACTGAAATAAATAAAATACAATAAAATAAAATATACTTTCCAGTCTTTCTATGATGAATATTGGGGCAAGGGAGATGAGGAGGATGAGCA